>NC_058407.1:149035683-149065931 GCF_002201575.2 Neomonachus schauinslandi
CCGCTCTGCTTTGTGTAAAGGAAGAAAACTTTGTGAAACACTTAGCAATTATATCATTCATGGTATTTATTAAGTGCCTATACTTTCTTGGTTATACACTGAAGACAGTAGTCTATCAAAAGAGACAACATCTGTGCTCGCAACAGAGCTTACAGTCTAAGGAGGGAAAGACAGTGACTAATAAATAAAAGAACAGTATGGTTTCAGGTAGAGATAACCTGAAGAAATAAAAACAGGGTGATGGGGGGAGTGAGGGGATGGATACTTTAGATTTTGTCCCCTCTGACATTTGACCTTAGCTTGAATGAAGACAAGAACCCAGCGTGTCTAGGTCTGGAGCATGAGTGTTTCTGACAAAGGGAACAGCAAGAGAAATGGGAATCAGCTTGGCAAGTTTGAAGAATAGCAAGGACACTATGGTTGCAGTATGTTAAGTGGTTGGAGATGAGGTCAGAGAGGTAGTCAGGGGCCGGATTAATGTAGGACCTTGAAGACAGCGACGAAGAGTTTGAATTTGTATTCTAAGTGAGGTGGGAAACCTTTGGAGAATTTAACAGGAGAGTAGAGTAGCATGATCTGTTTTAAGTTTTGGAAAAGATCATTAGATCACTGAAAGAAGACTGTTGGGAGGTTAGAGTGGAAGCAAGGAAGCCAGGTAGGAGGCCTTAGCGATAGTCCCACTGAGTGATGTTGGCTCCATAAATGTTGACTATTAAAATTTTTATTATTCTCTGTCCTGCACTTAATAGTGTGATAATCTTGGTTCTACAGGCTTTCAGATATGCTCACTTTGGAGAATGATTTCTTCAGTTCGCCCCCAAGAAAAACTGTTCGGTTTGGTGGAACTGTGACAGAAGTCTTGCTGAAGTACAAAAAGGTAAGAGATCATGTGAGGTTTGATGTCTTTCTCCCTGCTGCTTTATTGAGATGTAATTGATACGTTGAGGTTTGGTTTTTGTTGGTTAGGATACAATTGTAGCCTTTATACTAAAGACCAGTAGACATAATAAAATGAATTTTAGATGTCAGTCTTGAAGTCAGCGCTGGAGGTGGTTTAATAACAGCATTATGCTATCAGCTCGAAATTAGAGTAATAACCTCTTTGCTGAGGTTGTATGTCTTCAAATGCTTTATTTACATAGTATCTTTCAAAAACTTGAGCAGGTGCTAGAATAAAAATCATTGGATCAGAGCATTTTCTTTCTTTTAAAAAAAAATTTTAAGGATTTTATTTATTTATTTGAGAGAGAAAGAGTGAGTGAGAGCACCAAAAGCCGGGAAGGTCAAGGAGAAGCAGACTCCCTGCTGAACTGGGAGCCCATTGCTGGCTTGATCCTGGGACCGCGGGATCATGACCTGAGCTGAAGGCAGACCCTTAACTGACTGAGCCACCCAGGCGCCTAAAAGCATTTTATTTCTAAAGGAATTACCTAAGCATTGTTTTGGGACAATAAACCAGCTCTGTCAATAGGGATTTTTTTTTTTTTTTTTTTGGTTCTGTGTTAGTTTAGAAGTGATTCTACTAAATCTCAGTGATGGAAAATATGAATGTTTGTATTTATATGTATAAGCATTTTATTTATTTATTTATTTATTTAAATGATTTTATTTATTTGACAGAGAGAGATACAGTGAGAGAGGGAACACAAGCAGGGGGAGTGGGAGAGGGAGAAGCAGGCCTTCTGAGGCTCAGGGAGCCTGATGCGGGGCTGGATCCCAGGACCCTGAGATCATGACCTGAGCCGAAGGCAGACGCTTAATGACTGAGCCACCCAGGCGCCCCTGTATAAGCATTTTAAATCTACATATATGAATAGATGGTACCTTGTGTCATCAACTATTTTATTTAGGTGTCAGTACATAAGTATACCTAAATGTGAACAACCTTTCAGTATTAATTTAGTTTTTTTCCAAGCTGCCTAGCTCCACTAATGTGAGTTTTTAAATTTTTGGAATTATAATTTTACAATCCAATGATGTGTGAAAGTTATAATGTTCCTTTTGTAATAGTTAAAAGTCCTGCTGTTGGTCTTTAACAGGAAACTAAAGTAAGCAGAACTACTTTCTTTTTTTTTTTCCGTTCTTGTTTAGGGTGAAACAAATGACTTTGAGTTGTTGAAGAACCAGCTGTCAGATCCAGACATAAAGGTAATTAATTTACATTTGTTCATTAGCAAAGCTGTAGCCACTTTGTACAGATTCAGTTTGCACTTTTGGTCCTGTTCCATCCTCTAGAACTTGCTCTCTGTATGATCCGTCACTTGAATGCAGTGGCTCTCAACGGCTCTCAATGGGCACTTTTGCCCCCAGGGCACATTCGGTGATGAACTGGAGACATTTTTGGTTGCTACGTCTTGGGGAGGGAGGGGCGCTCCTAGCATCCAGTGAGTGGATGACAGGGATGCAGCTACACAGCCAGCAATGCACAGGGCGGCCCTCCACAACAAAGAATTCTCAAGTCCGAGATGCCAGGACTGCTCAGGTTGAGCATCCCTGCTTTATCTTTATCTTTCTGGAACCTCTTTCCTCTATGCTGCATGCTGCTCTCATGTCACTCCACCGAGAAAACAAAAACACAAGTTGACTTGTCTTTCGAGCTAGTACCCTTTTCATTGTTTTTGGAAATGTTTCAAGAGATACACCTTTTAAGATATATACCTGTCATGTAGGCACAACTCAGTGAATTTTGTTTCCCAACTTTGGAAAGAGTAGTCTCTTACCATGGCAATAGTAGTCAGATTGTCTGGGATCAAATCCTTACTCTCTTGTTCCCCAGTGTGTGATCTTGGGCAGCTTGTTTAACCTCTCTGCCTCTGTTTTTGTCTTTGTAAAACCAGAAAAACAATAGAGGTCTTTTAAATGTGAGGTTTTAGAGGATCCAGTGAGTTAATATATGAGAAGCACCTAGAACAGCCCCTGACACAAAGGGCTTCGTTAGCTGTTATTCCTGCTGACAGCCCACACTTTCTCATTTCCCTGCGCATTTAAATCCACTATGAAGTCCTCTGCTCTGATTACTGTGACAGAGATTACCAGTCATTTCTTACATGCTGATTTCAGCAGACTTTTTTTTTTTTTTTTCGAAGCGTCATATGAATTCCTTGTAGCAGTTGACACTGTTGACTGCCCACTTCTTAAAACCTTTCCTTCAGTTTCTGGGATCTTCCTGTCTTCTTATCACTTACGTCTAATCATTCTTGTGACTGGTTATTAAATTTGGTGTTGATTAGGTTTCTAGACTTGACCCTTTCCTTCCTGTAAGAATTATTCCTGCATGATCTTATGCCCTCGTGGCTTTGGAATTCCTGTGGCCTGGTAACTTCCAGATTTGTATCTATAGCTCATATTGCTCTTGTGGGCTCTAGACTTGTTTGTTTGTTTGTTTTTAAGGTTTATTTATTTATTTTAGAGAGAGCATGTGCACAAGCAGGGGGAGAGGTGGAGGGAGAGAATCTCCAGCAGATTCTTCCTGAGTGCGGAGCTCGACATGAGGCTTGATCCCACAACCCCAAGGTCATGACTCCAGCTGAAATCAAGAGTCAGATGCTTAACTGCCTGAGCCACCCAGGCACCCCTCCCGACTTGTTTCTTAACTGCCAGCCCACAAATATTACAAGTGCCCCAAATTTATCATTTTCTCTCTCCCAAACACACTCCTCTACAGTCTTCTTTATTGCCTCAACTGATGTATTGCTTACCTAATTCTTGAGCTAGGAACCTTGGGGTCTTTCTCGACTTCGTCACCCCTCATTTCCATTGATTCACCAGGGCCTTTGGTGGGAAAAAAAAGTCTTTCAAGGCTTCTTGTGTTGTTGGTGCTCTTTTGTCTGGATTCTTCTCTTAACTCCTTTAGGTTATCTAGGTTTCCAGTTCTCCTCTATCTCCCATTACCCTCCCCCCCCCAAATTTTACCCTCCACAGTGCAGCCTAAATCCTCTCTAAAGCATATGCTAAACGTGTCATTTTCCTGTGGGGAAACTTAATGCCTTTTGCAGAAAGGCCGAGCTTCTTAGCATGGTCTGCTGCATTGTTTTTCTATGTTCAGTTTCACTAGATACTTTATTCCATGAGTTCGCCACTTTTTTTCACCTTTTTTTTTTTTTTTAATTTTTAAAAAAGTAATCTCTACACCCAGCATTGGGCGCCACTTCTGCTCATCTTTATCTCTTTTCATGTGCCTTTTGTGGCTGCAAGAGGTCCTCTGTAGTCACTTTAGTTGCTACCTATTGGAGCATGGGATTACCGTGCCTCCCTCCCTTACTGGCTTTGTGACTGAGGGTAAGTATACTGCACTTCTGTGCCTCATTGGCCCCAGCTATAAAATGGGAACCAATGGTAGCACCTACCTCATGGGATGGTTGTAAGGGTTAAGTGACCATATATTAAAATCTTAGAACAATGCCTGGCATGGTAATTACTATATTAGTGTTTACTGTTATTATTAGTTTATCTATAAAACTCCTACTATTTGAGATCCAGCTGAAGTATCCTCTTTTTTTTTCAATTTTTTTTTTAAAATATTTTATTTATTTGACAGAGAGAGACAGAGCAAGAGAGGGAACACAAGCAGGGGGAGTGGGAGAGGGAGAAGCAGGCTTCCTGCTGAGCAGGGAGCCCGATGAGGGGCTTGATCCCAGGACACTGGAATCATGACTCGAGCTAAAGGCAGACGCTTAACGACTGAGCCACCCAGGCGCCCCATCCTCTTTTTTTTTTTTTTTAAAGAATTTATTTATTTATTAGAGAGAGAGAGAATGAGCAGGGAGAGGGGCAAAGGGAGAGGGAGAAGCAGACTCCCTGCAGAGCAGAGAGCCTGATGTAAGGCTCGAGCCCAGGACCCTGGGATCATGACCCAAGCTGAAAGCAGACTCTTTTTTTTTTTTTTTTTTTTTAAAGATTTATTTATTTATTTGAGAGAGAGAGAAAGAGAGGGCACATGAGAGGGGGGAGGATCAGAGGGAGAAGCAGACTCCCCGCCGAGCAGGGAGCCCGATGTGGGACTCGATCCAGGGACTCCAGGATCATGACCTGAGCCGAAGGCAGCCGCTCAACCAACTGAGCCACCCAGGCACCCTGAAAGCAGACTCTTAACTGAGGTGCCCCTGAAGTGTCCTCTTTAATGGAACTTTCCTTGGTTCTCTCTAAGCACATGGGTGTTCATTTCACTGCATTCCCCACCCTTCCAGTAGATCTTCGTAATTACAAATCTGGCTTACAAGGACTTTGGTAATTTATCTCTGCCCCTCTTTGATTCCCCTATTTGTCTGTTGACTTGCTTACCATATACTCCAGCCATAACAGAGCTGCTTTTGGTTTTCTGAATACATGCTTGTCGCTCTGTGAGGAATGAAGCCTCTAGAGAACACCCAGTCTGTTTATAGGCAGCAGAAGTCACTTCCTGTTTGAAGCTCTCCCTGACCCTGGCGTTCTTCTACGGGTACAAAGGACCATTTTCTTTGTGTTCTGTTGTTGTTTTTAGGATTTTATTTATGTTTTAAGTAATCTCTATACCCAGTGTAGGGCTCAAACTTACAACCCCGAGATCTAAGAGTCGCATGCTCCACCGACTGAGCCAGCCAGGTGCCCCCACTGTATTTTTTATCAGCACTTCTCATCGGTATCTTGACATACCAACAGTTGCATCACTTGTATCTGTGTTAGTTCAGAGAGTGTTGCAAGTGATTTGCTTCTAATAGTGGTTCAGTACTAAAGCACCAGAGTCTGCAACTAGTACTCTTTTAAAAAATGGAGCCATTTTGGGGTGCCTGGGTAGCTCAGTCGTTAAGTGTCTGCCTTCGGCTCAGGTCATGGTCCCAGGGTCATGGGATCGAGCCCTGCATCGGGCTCCCTGCTCCGCGGGAAGCCTGCTTCTCCCTCTCCCACTCCCCCTGCTTGTGTTCCCTCTCTCACTGTATCTCTCTCTGTCAAATAAATAAATAAAATCTTAAAACAAAACAAAAACGGAGCAGTTTAAATGTTAGCTTTATAATTTTCTTGCACTTTTTTTTAGTGGAAAAGGGTAGGATAGAGTTAACTCATTTTTATTTGCACATACCTTAGCTTGTCTTCTCTGCTTCAGGCCTTGGTGAGCTATCAGTACAGTTACCTTTACTGGTTGTGGACATTATGAAATTACCATAGTGCAAATGAGTTGCAATTTACTTGATTTAATTGCCAGCTTACTTGGGGTTTCATCAGGGAAGAGTCAGTCTCATTGAAATTTGTCACAGATAGCACATCGCAAGCAGTCAACGGTTGAATGAAGTTGGGGAAAAGGCGGTGGGCTCCTTCTCTGTGTGGAGCGAGGTATTGTGGGAGAGTGGACAGAGCGTAGGCTTTGACCCAGTCAGACAGGTTTGAACCCAGTTCTTTATTAGCTTCTCACATGGGCAGGTTGCTTACTAATTTCTCTTAGCCTCAGTTTCCTCAGCTGTAAAAGGGGAACGCCAGCAGTCCATTTTCAGCATTGTTAGGATTAGTAAGGGATGCATTTGTGTGGTGTTGGCACCATGCCTGGCACCTGCTGTGTTCTCACTAAATGATACCCGGTATCAGTAGTCTGTAATTGCAGGTACAACCCTGGCTGGCAGTAGTCTCTCACGTAGGTACCATACTGTCTGTAATAATCTATCACTGTAAGCACAACACTGTCTGTTAATAATCTCTTGTGATAGGTACGACATTGTAGTGCTTTTGTTTATTTATATGTTCCTTTCCCCTACTGAGTCTTAATCAGCAATAACCATTTCTTTCAAAGTTGGGGTTTTTTAGTTTGTTCTTATGTATTTGTGCATATGAATTAATACAAACTATATTTTATATTTGTCTAACCTATAGCATATTTTATACATGGCTTGTTTTCTTTTAGCAGTTTTTCCCATGTCACTAAAAGTTATTAATGATGAACAGTAATTTTATTGCCTAAAAAATACTTCATGGAGTAGTGGAGCCAACATTTATATATAACACATCTTTATTTTTTTGAGAGAGAGAGAGAGGGAGAGAACATGCACGAGCAGGGGGAGGGGGCAGGAAGAGAGAGATTCTTTCAATTAGCAGTAATCGCGCCTCGGATAAACCTCATTGGCTACGATACTGCCACTGGGCAAAGCTGAGAGAGAGAGATTCTTAAGCAAGGTCCACGCTCAGCGCAGAGCCTGACGTGGGGCTCCATCTCAGCAACCCTGAGATCATGACCTGAGCCGAAATCAAGAGTCAGATGCTTAACCAACTGAGCCACCAGGTGCCCCTGTCTATAACAGATCTTAATATATTTAAGTCTAGTTACAGGTTGGGTTGAGAAGAAGTTATATGTATTGATGTCTCTAATTAATTAGCTTAGACTGAGTATTAAGATGTTTTCACGTCAGCATGAATATAGAGGAAATTGAGGTAACTCTTGGTCCTGTGGTCTTACAGTATTTGAATCTGCTATGCTCTTTCTGCAGTTCGAAAAATTCCCACCTGTCAACATTTCCACTTATTTCCTGTATGTCAGAGTTACTATGTTGCTTTTTTTGAAAAAAAACAGGAAAAGGTATTGTAACATCCTTCTGTTTTGATACAAACTAAGAAATTTTCATCCCAATTTTGGCTTCAGTGCAAGTTTGTGACTTTTTCTCCTAATTTAAATATTATTGTTAGGTGCTTGGTGCAAAATAGGTATCATGTTTTCGTTATTTTAGAGGATTTGTGATTTTGAAAGCACTTTTCTTTGTTTACCTTAAGGATGACCAGATCATTAACTGGCTGTTAGAATTCCGTTCTTCCATCATGTACTTGACTAAAGAGTTTGAGCAGCTTATCAGTATTTTATTGGTAAGTTTGCCACTTACTTCACTGACTAGTATGTGATTCAGTACTTTGAAAACAGAACACACTGTATCAGTAAAATGTTTCTTACATGTTTCTTTCCCTCCCACCTCTAGAGATTGCAGTGGTTGAATAGAAGTCAGACAGTGGTGGAGGAGTATTTGGCTTTTCTTGGTAATCTTGTATCAGCACAGACTGTCTTCCTTAGACCATGTCTCAGCATGATTGTTTCTCATTTTATACCTCGTAAGTGGTTCTTTGCTTTCTTTGCTTTCTCATTTTTTAAATACCTCTTTATTAAGATACTACCTTCTCAGAACCCTGTGGGGATTGTGCCAACATGGAAAATTCTGAAATGCATATTGGCAGCAGTTTTGGTACATGTCTGTTCCCTATAATGATTTCTATGGAAGCATTTAGATTTGTTGCTGTGATTTTTTTATGTTAAGTGTTAGAAGTCAGGAATTTTTAGCTTTACTTAGAAAGTTACTTGACGCTTTTTTTTCCTTTAGACTGCAAATTCAATCATTGTACTAAGTTTGGGCAATGGAAAAATCACTTTTTTTGTGTAGTTGTTGATGTTTAGGTCGGTGACAAAAAGAATGACATATTTTGTTTTTCCATCAAAAGCCCGAGTGGTCATTAAGGAAGGTGACGTCGATGTTTCAGATTCTGATGATGAAGACGATAGTAAGTATAAACAGGATTAAACAAGGGATGCCGGGCGCCTGGGTGGCTCAGTTGGTTAAGCAACTGCCTTCGGCTCAGGTCATGATCCCAGGGTCCTGGGATCGAGTCCCACATCGGGCTCCCGGCTCAGCAGGAAGCCTGCTTCTCCCTCTTCCACTCCCCCTGCTTGTGTTCCTGCTCTCGCTGTCTCTGTCTCTGTCAAATAAATAAATAAAATCTTTAAAAAAATAAAAAATAAAAAAATAAATAAATAAACAAGGGATGCCCCCTGTGTCTGAGAGAATGCTGCTGAATGATAAAGTATAGGGCAACTCCAGGATTTATTCTAATGGGTAGGCTGCAACAAATGGCAACCTCTGATGGAATCTTTTTGGTTACATTTAGCATTAACATGTAACCAGTTGCCCTTAGTGCATTACTTATGTAATTAATCCACTTAGTCTTCATTGATGGTTGGTTCTGGAGAAAAATCTTAAATTTAATATTTTGCTAGTAAATGATTCAGTTCTGGTTAGCGGGTGTTTTTAGCTTAAAACATCATTTTTCAGTTTTCGGTTTTATTTTTATGCTCATACTCTCGCTTTTCTCCTTGTAGATCTTCCTGCCAATTTTGACACATGTCACAGAGCCTTGCAGATAATAGCAAGATATGTCCCCTCGTGAGTATCCTTTTGTTATTTACTTTGAATCATGGTCTTTAAGTCTCAAGAAAATTATGATCGATTAGTAGGAATTTAATTATGTTCATAGCATCAGAACTCAAGTTGTATGCTACATGTTTTTGTATCTTGATGATATAACATTCTACAAAACGGCATTTTAGTTCTCTCTTCATTGTTTTTATTTAAATTATTTAAAAATTAATTTAAGAATTAATGACTTAATTAAAATTATTTAAATTCTTATTTGGCGCTTGTGTGCAAATTTTCCTCCAAATTTTGTGTAGTGGTTGGAATTTTGCTTTTATCTTCAACAAGGTATGATACCCCAAAATTTTCAGTGAGCAACCCCTGTGTGCTTGTGTCATGTCATATAAATAAAAATTGCAGTTCTAATATTGTATGTTGATTATATTTGAATATTTTTTTCCTAAGGATTTATTTTATTTTAGAGAGGGAGAGCCTGAGCGGGAGGGAGAGGGAAAGAATCTCATGCAGACTGCCCTCTGAGTGCTGTGTGGCTCCAACCCACAAGCCTGAGATCATGACCTGAGCCGAAATCAAGAGTCAGTTGCTTAACCAACTGAGCCACCCAGGAGCCCCATATTTGAATTTTTAGAAAGTTATAGTTCTAAGAAAAACTTGGGTTTCTTTTGGAAGAGTAGACTTAAAGTTCTCTCTGTAAGTTTGTTATTTGTTAACTTAAAAAAATAATTTGTTAACTTAAAAAAAAGTTGATGCTTTTTTCTCCTTTTTAAAGTAATATATGTGGGAAAGCACTGCCGTGGGAAACATTTAGATTTTAAACTGAAGCTCTTTTGCTTTTGTAGAAAAGAATCCCCCTTTTTATTTTGCTATTGATATCAAAGTTAATAGAAGGTTATTTCCCCCTAAGGTATTATAGATTTTCTCTGAATAAGTTCTGATTATTAGAAGTAGTTAGTTACCGGGCGCCTGGGTGGCTCAGTCGTTAAGCATCTGCCTTTGGCTCAGGTCATGATCCCAGGGTCCTGGGATCGAGTCCCACATCGGGCTCCCTGCTCGGCAGGAAGCCTGCTTCTCCCTCTCCCATTCCCCCTGCTTGTGTTACTGCTCTTGCTATCTCTCTCTCTGTCAAATAAATAAATAATATCTTTAAAACAAAACAACAAAAAAAGAAGTAGTTAGTTACCATTTGCCTCCTGCATCCATATTTGCTCTTAGAATGGAAATGTCACCTTCCAAGAAAGTCCAGTTAACATGGATTGATTTTTTAATTTTTTTATTCTTTAAATAGGACACCGTGGTTTCTTATGCCAATATTGGTGGAAAAATTTCCATTTGTTCGAAAATCAGAGAGAACATTGGTAAGCAATCTTTTCATGGGGAAAATAATGGAAAAGTTGTGATTTAGTTTTAGGTGATGTTACATCTTTTTCTTAGCAGTTGTTTTCCAGATTAAACTCAAGACTAAGAATGTGACTCAGATTCCTTTCTTAGGAACTCACTGAGGATCCCCAGTGCCTTTTTCCCTTAAGTCAAGGGCAGAGTCCATTTCAGAAATATCTGAATAGGCTTAGTGATTATACAGATAAAAATTACTAGAAGGTAGTAGTCTATACATTATACCAATTGTAAACATGCCTTATTTGAACATGAAGGCAGAACCTTCTGTGGATGAATTCTTCTTAAGTTTTTGTGTAATATTTAGATGACTTCTGGTTTTCAATAATGAATAATGAATAATGGTTTCCTACTAAGCATAGCTTATTTTTTCCTAAATAAGGTATTATAAGTATCAAATACGGAGTTAATAAGGTTTGCTAATGTTTGTGATAGTCTGCTTCAAGTGGCATATTATAAATCTTATGTCTCTTATGAAAATAGATATAAAAATCCTCAACAACCCACTAGAAAACTGCATTTAGTGACGTAAAGAGTTATGTGCTATGACCAAGTGAAATTTATCCTAGCACTGCATGGTTCATTTAATACCTGTTAAAATCAGTTAATAAAACACACCACGTCAGTGGAATAGATGACAGGAACCACATGATCATTTCAGTAGATGCACAAAAGCATTTGACAAACACCAGAACTCTTTCATGACAAAAATAGAAGGGAACTTTTTCAACCTGATAAAGGACATGTATGAAAAACTCACAGGTAGTATCTTATTCAATGGTGAAAGAGCTTTCTCCTAAGATAAGGAACAAAACAAGGATGTCTGGTTTTGCCCCTTTTGTTCAGTATTGTACTAGACGTTCTAGCAAGGGCAGGTGGGAAAAGGAAAAGGCATCCAGATTGGAAAGGAAGAAGTAAAAAATGCCTGTATTTGCAGATGACATGATCCTACATTTAGAAGAATCCTGTGGAATCCTCAAAGCACTATTAGAAGTGAGATGAGTTCAACCTGGTTATAGAATATAAGATCAATATACAGGGCGCCTGGGTGGCTCAGTTGGTTAAGCGACTGCCTTCGGCTCAGGTCATGATCCTGGAGTCCCGGGATCGAGTCCCACATCGGGCTCCCTGCTCGGCAAGGAGTCTGCTTCTCCCTCTGACCCTCCCCCCTCTCATGTGCTCTCTCTCATTCTCTCTCTCAAATAAATAAATAAAATCTTAAAAAAAAAATAATAATAAAAAAATATATATACAAAAGCCAGTAGTATAAGATAATTTAATGGGGCAAAGAACAGTCTTTTCCACAAATGGTTGTGGGACAAGTGGAAATCTACATGCAAAGAATGAAGCCGGGCCTCCCCTCACACAGTAAACAAAAATGAACTCAAAGTGGATTAAAGACCTAAATGTAAGCTAAAAAAAGCTCTTAGTAAGAACACATAGGTGGTAAGCATTTTCGTGACCTGGAATTAGGCAACAGTTTCCAAATAGGATGCCTGAAACACAAGAGCCACAGAAAACCAGATGAGTTCAACTGCTTTACAGTTTACCAGCTGTGCTTCATGGACACCTTCAAGAGAGTGAAAAGACAACCCAAACAGTGGGAGAAAATACTTGCAAGTTGTGTATATCTAGAATATATGAAGAACTCTAATATCTTGATAATAAAAAGGCAAATAACTAAAAAATGGACACACGATCTGAATGGATATTTCTCCAGAATTGATACACTTATGGTCAGTGTTGAGGAAAAGCTCAGCATCACTAGCTGTCAGGGAAACGCAAGAGGAAACCATAACGCAAGATCCCACTTCACACCCGCTGGGATGGCTGTACTCAGAGGGACAGACAGTAACAAGTAGTGGTGAGGATGTGGAGAAGTCAGAACCCTCGTTCCATCGCTGGTGAGAGTGGAGAACGGTAGGTGCCGAAGTGCTCTGGGAAGGCCTCTTGACCTTTTCTCAGAAAGGTTAAGCAGAGAATTGCCATACAAGTTAGCATTTCCACTGCTAGGTGTCTATCCAGCAGAAAATGTATGTCTTGGGTGCCTGGGTGGCTCAGATGGTTAAGCGTCTGCCTTCGGCTCAGGTCATGATCCCAGGGTCCTGGGATCGAGTCCCGCATCGGGCTCCCTGCTCAGCGGGGAGCCTGCTTCTCCCTCTGCCTCTCTCTCTGTCTCTTGTGAATAAATAAAATCTTTAAAAAAAAAAAAGAAAATGTATGTCTACGCAGCACTTTACACGGATATTCAAAATATGGAAATAACCAAATGTTTACGGGCCAATGAATCAACAAAATGTGGTATGTGTATACAGTGGGTATTATTTGGTAATAAAACAGAGTGGTTTACTTGCCACAAAGTGAGTGAATCTTGAAAACATGCTAAAATGCCACATAGTATAAGAATCCGCTTCCATGGCAGGTCTAGCATAGGCAAATTCTTAGAAAGTAGATCAGTGGCTACTGAGGGCTTGGGGGGAGGTACATTACTAAAAGATAACCCTATCCTTTCTAGGTGATGAAAATTTCTAAAACTGGTTGTGGTGACAGTTGCACAACTCTGAGTATACTAAATACTGTTGAATCGTACACTTTAGATGGATGAATTCTATCTCAACAAACCTAGTTAAAAATTTTCTGTGGAAGTATACAGATTACAAATTTACGGAGGTGGGGTGGAGTGCCTGATTGGCTCAGTTGGTAGAACATGTGACTCTTGATCCTAAGGGTTGTGAGTTCGAGCTCCACTTTGCGTGTAGAGATTACTTAAAAATAAAATCTTAATAAAACCAACCCCCCCAAACATTTAATTCACCAGGGAGTAATTAGATTAATGATACTGAACATTGTGTTGATAGAGGAACAGTATAGTTTCTGTGCTGCTGGATAGTCTCTTTTTTCTGTTTAATTGGAACTAAAGATTGTATAATTAGTGTTTTTCTTATGTCATTATGAAACATTTATCCTCTATTGAAATGTTTTGTCTTTTTATGTTTTAGGAATGTTATGTTCATAATTTACTAAGGATTAGTGTATATTTTCCAACCTTGAGGCATGAAATTCTGGAGCTTGTGATCGAGAAGCTACTCAAGTTGGATGTAAGTATTTGATAACCTGTTTTTCTCACTGATTTTCATTTATTAAATACATAATCATAGTATGTGAAACAATAGAAGCAATGATGGAGAAGAATCCACATTTCCACCTTTGATTTCTTTGAACATTTCTTGAACTTGATGGATGTGCTGCTGGTTATAGACGGTCCCATCTCTCCTGGTTGGGGAACAAGGCATTAGATGGTCACACACATGTGAAAGTACAGTCATGGTAAATGCTGTGAATGGAACACATGTCGTTAGGTGCTGGAAAACCTGATGTCATGCGAAGGGGTCAGAAAGGCATTCCTAAGGAAGTGATGTTGAATTCTTTATACCCTTTTTTAAAGAGGTCTGCAGTGGGAATGAAGGAAAGTGGTGGGTTCTAGTGACATGGGGGAGGAAAGGCGAACCGGTCCTTGGGACTGGGTTGGAAGTGGAGAAGTACAGGGTAAGAGAGCAGTTGCTCCCTGGGGAATGGAGTTGGTGTGTTAGCAGTAAGGAGAAAAGTCAGGAGGAGGTTGAAAGAGGAAGAGTTCCGTTGTGGATGGACTGGGGTGCAGCTGGGGCGCCTGATGGAGAATGGTCAGCAAGCAGTGGTAGTGGCCGGGAGGGGCTGGGACACACCTGTGCCGGGATGCCGATGAGTCGGGAGAGAGGAAGTGTGATGGGTGGGGAAGGTGAGTACGGACACCTGCAGAGGATCTGGAAGAAGGAAGGGTTTGGGCAGTGGTGTGAGCTGCTGTTGACGTTTTTAAGGAGGATGAACAGAGCCAGTGTCCTTGGATTTGGTGATTCGGAGGGAGTCTGCTGCCGTGTCCCTGGAGGGGACGCTGTGTTTCAGGGGAGAGTGCGTGGTTGGTGAGGGTATAGGAGGGGATGGAGCGGGGCTGTTGGGGGAGACATGAGGTCTGTGGCCTGAGGAGCTGTGAGTGATGGAGGAGAGCCCCGATACTGTGGCGGGGGGGACGAGGCAGCAGTGCGGCAGGCCGGGGATGAGCTGGAAGGTGGCAGGCTGGCGCGATGCTCACTGGGAGGAAGGCTGTCTGGCCGGCTGCACGTATCATCTGTAAAGTCTTTCCGTGGTTCATACTGTGCAACGGTGGAGAGCACATGTAGAAAGGAGGTCATGTAGAGAGAGTAAAAAATGTATGATTTGAATGTTGTGTGAAGCGAGATAGGGTTATATACCAAAATGAATATTCAGTAATTCCAGTTTACTTGCATTTTGTCATTTTCCTGTTCAGTTGATGGATGATGTGCTTCTTGTACAACATGTTAAGAGTTGGAATGAATGTTCAGTTTGTGGAAACTGATTTAGACCAGCACACTGCATTTCATAATGATTTTATAGAAGTATGTAGTGAAAGGGGTGTGATTTGTAGTCTCGTAAATTCCTTTGTGACCCAGACCAGTTGGTTAGGTTTGCCCCGTAATTGTGTATTGAGTTACAGGGCCAGAAAGGGTGCTCATGTGGACCCCTTCGAAGTATGTATATCAGACGAATTTCCAGTCCCCGAATAAAGTAGTTGTATTTTTCTTTTGTTTTTTAAGGGAGAGAGGGAGCAAGTTTGGGGGGGGGGGCAGTGTGCAGAGAGAGAGAGGGAGAGAGACTCTCAAGCAGACTCCACGCTGAATGCAGATACCAGTGCGGGTCTTGATCTCACAACCCTGAGGTTATGACCTGAGCCAGAACCAAGAATCAGATGTTTAACTGACTGAACCACCCAGGTGCCCCAAAATAGTTGTTTGTTTTTTTTTTTTAAGATTTTATTTATTTGAGAGAGAGCATGAGAGTGAGGGATATTGGGAGCAGGGTGGAAGGGTGAGGGAAGGGCAGAGGGAGAGGGAGAAGCAGGTTCCTTGCTGAGTAGGGAGCCCTATTCTAGGACCTGGAATCATGACCTGAGCTGAAGGCAGATAGCCAAACGACTGAACCACTCAGGCATCCTAAAGTAGTTGTATTTTCACTGCTTTCAATCTGTTTCCCCCCTTGTTATAATGTAGGTGAATGCATCCCGGCAGGATATTGAGGATGCTGAAGAAGCAGCCATTCAGACTGGTAGTGGGCCAGACGCCACCGAAGGACTCTTCAATATGGTCAGCACTTACTAACGACAGCTCATAATTCCACAGGGTGGGAGGAGATGGCTAACGGCCCCTCATCTTCTGCAAGGCTTTAGCTTAAAATAGTTGTTCAGCAAACTTGAAAGTGAGGTTTAAATAAGTAGCTGCTGTCATGTTGCTTACTGTCCAGTAGAGTTCGTGAATGTGGGAGTGGTGAAGTAGGTTTCATTTTTGTTCTTACGTTTGTGCTTTCTGTTGTTGTTTTTTTTGTTTTTTGTTTTGTAAACCACATACTGTTTGTGAAGGAGCGATAAATAGGAAAGGATACCTGTGTGATTTCTTTGTTTTACATGTCTTAGGTCTTAATGCAGTATTTCTCTGCCGGGGGCAGGCTCACTGGAGGAGGAGGGCCTGAGAGGGGGATTTAGGTCACTAGGGACAAAGGGTGTGAAGAAGCAGGAAAGGCAGGGGAAGGAACTAAGCGAGAGTTTGCTCTCAGCTGGAAAATAGCTACAGCGTGATGACCCTAACGATGACCCCCGATCCCGGGAGCTCTGGATCCCAGCTTGAAGCCAGGGAGATGGCCTCCTGTGACCCCTTGTCAGCTGGTCATTTCAGCTGGGGAGGGCAGGAAGGAGTGCAAGGGCGGTTCTCCGGAGAACCGGTGCTCCCAGCAGCTGGGGCAGGGGTGCCCTGTCCTGGGAGAGACCTGGCACCAGCAGGGCCCAGCACAGTGGGTCCCAGGAACTGGGGGAAAACTGTGGTGTTCGCGTGGCCTTTCTCCAAGAGGGCCTTCCGTGTGACTCTCCGGCTGGGCTCGGAATCTGCTTTATTTGGAATGCCACCGGCGGTTCCGGGTCACACCTCTGGTGGGGAGTCCCTGCCTAGAGGAGGGGGTCTGTGTCTTCTCTTTGTTTTATCATTCAAAGGAAATAATCAGCTCTGAGAATTTTCCCTCTGACCTATTAGACTCCAGTTTTTAATGTCAGTTTGCCCTTTATCTTCAAAGGATGAGGATGAAGACACTGAATATGACGCAAAGGCTGACCCGCAAAGACTCGATCACATGGTCCATCCTGTAGCCGAGCGCCTGGACATCCTGCTGTGTTTGCTGCTGTCCTACATCAAGGATGTCTGCTACGTAGATGGTAACGAGCTGCACTCGTCACAGTAGCTGCATTTGAACGTGGCAGCGTGCCTGGCTGTGTGCTCGTTGTTTCTCATACATGACATAGTCCTCCTAGAGGTCCTGGACAAGTCACTGTTCCGAGGATGGGGCGAAGCGGGTTTAGAGAGATGCCATGACTTGCCAGTGTAACAGAGCTTGAGAAGGGTGGGACCGGATTCGGGCGCAGCTACTGGTCTTCGAAGCCCCTGATGGTTTCACGGGCCGTCGTAGTCGGGGACGATGTCTGGAGTTTGGTCAGTTTGAGGTGGGGATCAGATCGCACTCAAGTTGTTCGGGGCCTCTGAGAGTGTAGTGCGCTTTGGTACAGGGTGCTTGGTGTTAGGGATTGAGTTTGGGGGTGTCATGCTGTAGTGAACGAGTCGGGGTGCTTCTTGCTGTCCTGGAACTTTGCGTTTGGAGGCTTTGCCATGAAAACAGGATTCTTTATTGCCATCGTAAAGATTTAAGTATGATAGTTGGCCATTCAGAATAATAGGACTTGAATCTGAGTTGACTGAGTTAATTTTTTTGTTGTTATAAAAATAATATAGTTGATGAGAGAAAATTTGGGAACTATAGGAAAAGAAAAAAGACCATTTAAATGTCTGCATTTGCACTATTTAAAGAACCATCATTAGCATTTTGAACTGTTTTTCTTTTCTGTTAGCATGTGTATATTTAGGAGTGTGTTTTTCAGTGGATTTGGGGGTCATGATGTACACAGTGATTCATAATCTGCCCTTTTCCACCTGCTGTGAACATTTTCTCAGACGATTAACTGTCCTTCTAGGTTGCTATTGAGCGTGTGGATTTAATTGTCTCTTTTTTTTTTCTCCCCCCTCTTTTTGTTTTTTTTTTTGAAGATTTTATTTATTTGAAAGACTGAGCAAGAGAGAGAGAGCGCACGGGGGCGGGGGTGGGGTGGGGGAGGAGCAGAGGGAGAGGGAAAAGCAGACTCCCCTCCTGAGCAGGGGAGGCTTGATTCCAGGATCATGACCTGAGCCAAAGGCAGATGCTTAACCAACTGAGCCACCCAGGCGCCTTCCCCCCTCCTTTCTTTTGCCATTATAAATGTGTAATGAACGTCCTTGTATATATGTATATGTCTGGAAATGTGCTTGTGATAAATTCTTAGCAGCAGAATTAGTGGATCAAAGGGCTTCTGCCAGGGGCGCCTGGGTGGCTCAGTTGTTAAGCGTCTGCCTTCGGCTCAGGTCATGATCCCAGGGTCCTGGGATCGAGCCCCGCATCGGGCTCCCTGCTCCGCGGGAAGCCTGCTTCTCCCTCCCACTCCCCCTGCTTGTGTTCCCTCTCTGTCAAATAAATAAAATCTTTAAAAAAAAAAAAAGGGGGGCCTCTGCCACATAACTAGTAAAATTGCCCTTCAGAAGGGCTTCCTGTTCATGGCATCACAGCAGTGTGTGAGGTGAGGGCCTGCTTCATTGTCAGTGCTGGATTATTATAGTTATAAAGGAAAATCTGTGCAAAATAAAAATGGCATTTTGTTATAATCATAGCTTAATGGGTGATATTTCTTTTTTGTATTTTATTTTTTATTTATATTTATTTTTTTATTTTATTATGTTATGTTAATCACCATACATTACATCATTAGTTTTTGATGCAGTGTTCCATGATTCATTGTTTGCGTATAACACCCAGTGCTCCATGCAGAACGTGCCCTCCTTAATACCCATCACTGGGCTAACCCGTCCGCCCACCCTCTTCCCCTCTAGAACTCTCAGTTTCTAATGGGTGATGTTTCTTAATGGTATTTTATTTTTAGAAATTTGATAAATGAAAGTGGCAGCCTAAAAACAATGTGTAAAGCTGAAATGCCAAATTTTCTCTTTAGGCAAGGTAGATAACAACAAAACAAAGGATTTATATCGAGATCTCATAACCATCTTCGACAAACTCCTGTTGCCCACCCACGCCTCCTGCCATGTACAGTTTTTCATGTTTTACCTCTGCAGTTTTAAATTGGTGAGTACCATGTCAACATGGTCTTAGCTTTTTATTCTTACCCATGATTTTCCCTTAAAAACTGGGGGTGGGGGCTGTAGGGAAGGGAGACATGAGGTATTTCTTTTTCCTGAGCTCACTTTTCTGGTGCCTCTAATAAGATAGCTCGTCCTGGAGGCGCCTGGGTGGCTCAGATGGTTGAGCGTCTGCCTTCGGCTCAGGTCATGATCTCACGGTCCTGGGATCGAGCCGCGCATCGGGCTCCGTGCTCAGCGGGAGCCTGCTCCTCCCTCTCCCTCTACTGTTCCCTTGCTTGTGCTCTCTCTCTCTCTGTGTCAAATAAATAAATAAAATCTTTAAAAAAAAAAAAGCTCGTCCTAGGCCAAGTGCTCCGAAAGTGCCATTCTGCGTTTGGTACGCCAGGCGGTGCCCTTCCCTTTCATTCCAGTCCTGGCTATTAAAAATCCCAGGGGATATTTAACTGTTTCTGTCCTTCATTCTCTCAGTTGATCCTAACTCACTTGATCCCAGAACAACTTCTAAATCCAGAATTTTAAAACTTTAGGCAGTGGCTTTCTGTTACGGAAACAAAAATGGAAATACAGAAGACTGTTCCTTTGCCACTGTTTTGTAGCTTCTTGGAATAGTCAGGAGAGTGCTGGGCATGGGTAAGAAGGATTAAATTTACTTTGCCCTGAAGTATGTTTTAGTGCTCTTGAAGAGAGTTATTTGGGAGAAGTTGGAGGTTGTGCCTTTGTTAAAAAGAAGCTTTCATTAGTCTTTTTTGTATGATTAGCATAATTAGTTGAACACTGCCCTTGAATCTGTGTCTCTGTTTCTGGGTAAGTTCAGTACGTGCGGTCAGAGACCGGGAGAGGGCTTGGCACTGTGACGGGCCTGCCGCACGGTTCCCACGCGAGTGTGGCTCGTCCCTGCTTTCCATTTCTGGCTAAATGGCGGGATCACTCGGATTCCAAAGCTCTGTCACTGAACCTATGAAATCTGTAGGGTTGAATCTAAATTTCAGCTCATTTGGGAACTTAAATAAGGCTGGGGAACACCTTTTGTTTTTAATACTATTATCTCAGAGTGTTGTAGAATTAAGAACCATGAGAACTGCATATGTTATTTATCTAGCGGTGTGACCGAGATACTAGCACTTTCCCCTATTGCTGAGTTACAATCTTAGGATTCCGATAACCAGAGATTTCTTCAACATTAAAAAAGATTAAAGCAATACCTTCTCTTTTTATAGGGATTCGCAGAAGCATTTTTGGAACATCTCTGGAAAAAATTGCAGGATCCAAATAATCCTGCCATCATCAGGCAAGCTGCTGGAAATTATATTGGAAGCTTTTTGGCAAGAGCTAAATTTATTCCTCTTATGTAAGTAACCTAATTTTCCAAGTGCTTTTTATGTCATGCTTTAAAAAGATTATAGCAAAAAGTCTTAAGTCAGAGAAATACCTGCTTTAATTTTTGTCTGCCTTTAAAGTGAAAAAATCTGTTCCCCCATTTTATGCAAGATGTTTACATTTCCAAAAAGCAATCTCAGAATAAAATGTCTCCTTTAGATATAAAAGCTCATATGGAAAGCTTTTGTCATCTGTTTTGCATAGTTACACTTGAACGTGAAGACCCATTTGTCTTTATGGGTATTGTACAGTGTTGTATACTGTTTTGATTCTTTTTATAGGTTTGTCATTTTTCATTTGCATTCCGAATCAGTTGTATCTGTTAAAGCTGAAGAAAAAACCCTTTTAAAGGTAATAGAAAGATCTGTTTAGGAGGCCAACTCTGGGCCTACTTCTTCCTGAGCCTGCATATGTTGATCCATGAAGATGTCTTTGGGCAAGGCTGCTATTACAAACCCTTCCCTGACAACTAAAAGCCATCTGTCCACTCTGCCCTAAATTGTAGGCCACAGGACTTTATCAGAAGCCCATAGGGAAGGGTGAAGTCAATCAGATGGTCTCCTCCTCATAAAATGTTGCTAAATGTGCCCTTTTCTGTGGCCCTATTCCTCTGAGAGGGCAGGGAGGCCGTCAGAGAAGCCCTTCTGAGTCGATAAGGAGATGCTTGTCCATCCCTTGGGACTTCAGGCAGCTTTAGGGGCCTGCCTGTTCCTAGAAGGTCCATGCACTCTACCTTAGAATTGAAAAGCTGTCTTCCTGCCCACCCATCCTTTTCCTTCCTTCGTTTGCTGCTTCTCTGTGCCCACGGGTAATAGATCAAGAAGCCTACGGACTGACTGTTCTTAGTCTGTAGTGAGAGACAGTTGTGTGTTTTTGTGTCACTTTTGGTTTTTTATGAAGCAAGTGAAGTTGACTTGGTTTTTCTTTTCCCTAGTACTGTAAAGTCATGCCTCGATCTTTTGGTTAACTGGCTGCACATATACCTTAATAAGCAGGATTCAGGAACAAAGGCATTTTGTGACGTTGCTCTCCACGGACCATTTTATTCAGCCTGTCAAGCTGTGTTCTACACTTTCGTTTTTAGACACGAACAGCTTTTAAGTGGAAATCTGAAAGAAGGTCAGTGATGCGGGATTGATGGATGCGAACTGGATTTTCCTGGAATACTAGTCACCCTTTAGAAGGGACAGGCGTTTCTTTTTTGAGAATTTGATGGAAACTATGGAGTCAGAATACTGCCCATGCACACTCAAGCTTTGACACATAATTTCAAGCAGCCCTTAGGCCCCTAAAGCCCTCTAAGACCTCTCTTTAACAGAGGGTGGATTTGAGGTGGAGCACCTCTGTTTTAGAGGGTGGCATCTAGACTAATTGTGAACCATGAAGGGGCTCTTCTTCAGAGGCGAGGCCCGGCACAGCGCTTCCTGCTTGTCCTCATGCTGGCCCGTGAAAGCCAGGTGTCATTCCCCACCCCCACAGGGGGACCCTTAGCACACGCAGGATATTGATTGGCGGGATTAGATGAATATGATTCTAAAGCTTGGGGTCATAACAGTTATGCTGCTTTATCTAGGGACTTGAGCGTTCATCTACTGGTTTTCAGTTTTGCTAATTTCTAAAGGTTGCATATAATTTAAATCTACCAGATGAAGCTTGTTTATCAAGTTAGTGTGACAAGAACAATATCAGTTAAGTCCATTTAAATGGTTTTAACTATTTGCACTTTGCAATAATTCAAATGGTTTAATAGGCTGTTTCCTCTACAGATTTTCTCAACCTCTGACATTTGGGGCTGGTTCTCTAGTTGTTGTGGGGGCCGTGCTGGGCATCTAGGATGGTTAGCACCCTCTACCCACTAAATGTCAGTTGGGCCCCCCACAACCCTGCACTCTGTTGTGACAGCTGAAGCTCCCCAGACACTGCCCCACGTCCTCTTGGGGGCACAGCTGCCTTGAGAGTTGAGAACCACAACTCTAAACTGAAACTTGTATGTGTTGCAGTGTATGTATTTATTTATAATCTGTTACTTCTCAAAAGGTTAAAACTAGTTGTATAAACTAGGAGTAGGACAAGGTTTTAGCACAACGTAAGCGAAGTATCTGCTTTTTTTGGTATAAATAAATGGCAAAAGTCTTGGTTAAAGAGGATGTTGTTCTTGTAAGCCATGACAGTATCCCATTTTTAGTTATTTTTATCAGAATATACTTCAAAGATGGGGCTCCTGGCTGGCTCAGTCAGAAGACTGTGAGACTGTTGATCCCAGGGTCGTGAGTTTGAGCCCCACTTTGGGTGTAGAGATTACTTAAATAAATAAAACTTAAAAAAAAAATACATTAAAGAATCTCCTAAAATAAAATATACTTAAGCACAGGTTGGTTTGCTTGCCTTTTAAAATAAGCGTGGTGTCTTACTTTTACTAGTATAGGAGAGAATTCTATTTATTTGTTTCAGGAGAGTGGTATCTAAATTTTACTTCTATCTCCGTAGTTTCCTTGTGAAAAAAAAAACAACTGATATATGAACAACTATCACATACTTGAATAACTTGCTCAATTTCACTAATAATTTCAGACGTGCAGGACTTGCTGTTTGTTTGCTCTTGTCAGATTGGCATACATATCTGTCTCTGGAAGTCAGGAAGGAGAAATTCCAGATCATACACAGTCATTACCTCTTGGGAGTGGACACTCCGCGTGTTGCCTCAACTTCGTACTGATTTCGTGATTTCTCTATAAACTCAGGATGTGCTGAGTTTACAAATATCTGAATTCCAAATTGTCATATAAGTTCATAGCCCACTAAGGATGTGTGCTTACTTCCCGGGTCTTTGAAAGAATACGCTGTTTTCTTTAGAAAAGTTAACTTAGTCAGAAGTGAGTGTGGTTAAGCCTGGTGACCTTCTGCGGGGCTCTGCATTGTGTGACTGCGTGGACCTCAATTATTTAAAGCATTTCTGCAAGTAATTTTGTGAAAAATTTTTTTGATTTGTGAAAAAATCCGGGCTGTTGAAAGGTATTTAGACTGTCATGTTTGTATTTTCTAAAAAATGCTTTGTTTTTTAATCAAAGGTTTGAGATACCTTCAAAGTCTAAATTTTGAACGTATAGTGATGAGCCAGCTAAATCCCCTGAAGATTTGTCTGCCTTCAGTAGTTAACTTTTTTGCCGCAATCACAAGGTAAGTTATTTATGCTTTATGGGTGGAAATTATTTAAAAATAAGTTCGTGTTAGTATCAGTATTGTACAATTCCACTAAATTTCTGTGAAATTATTCAGTAAAATTAGTAACCATAAAATGCATAAAAACCAGTAACCCCCTACTTACAGGAAGCACTGCAGTGAAGCTTTTGTTTTTATGCTTTGATGGTACTGGAAGTTGCTAGTGCTTTGTATTCAAAGATGGTAATTCAGCGGAAGCCTCGGCACTTTGAAATGAGTAAGGCAACCAGTAAGCTGGGAGGTACAGACCAAAGATGTTTCTTAGAGTGATAAACAGAGACTGGCCGCGGGAGGCGTGCACAGCGGCCGGCGGGGGCTGGGTCCCAGGTCCTGCGCACGTGGACGCGCGTCACACAGAATTCGCTGCGTCCTCCCGGTCCTAGGGTGGTAGTGGTAAGTCCTGTTTCACACCGGGATGGTGGGGGCCCAGAGAGACGGCGTGACTCGTGAGAAGTGGCTGCCCGGTGGCCGGGGGCCAGCGTGCGAACGCAGGCCGTCTGGCGTTCCCCGAATGAGTGTGCTTCGGGTACAAAGTGAGTTGGAGACTTTGAGCCCTTGGTCAGGGTATTCAGGGTAGGATCATAGCTTAAAATCTTCAACACACAGGAGTCTGTTCTATTAGAAGACAGAGGTAATTCTTTCATGCCTTAGTCCCTTAGACCGATTGCTGCTCTTATTCAGTAATCTTATTTTTCCTTTGCTGGGCATGTAGTTCAAGGTGTTCTCTCTCTCCTGAGATCTCAAAAATGATAACAGAATTAAGGAAAGGAATAAACGACAAGCAGGAGCGTTGGGGGGTGGGAGGGTGAAAGGTCCCCACACAGTGTGGGGAGACAGGAGGCGGCAGAGGCAGGAGCCCCTAGAATATTCCTCCGGTGGCAGCAGACTGTCTGACAGGCGTGGGTCTGGGGTCCGGTGGACAGTGGCCTTCGGGGCTTGCGTGTGAGGCTGAGAGCAAGACCTGGGACCGGAGGTCCGTGTCCAACTGATGTGTCATTCTGGGGCTTTTGCTTCCTAAATGGGTTGGGGATGCCTCTTGACCCATACAGGTGCATTTGATTTGAACTGCTGTGTCTCGTTCTGTTAATTGGTTTTTAATCAGTTGTTTGTTGGGATTTAAGCTGTTACGTTTTCAGAGTTGGGCCTCGTTACAGGCGTGTCCGGTAGAGCCCTCAGCTCCCCTCAGCGACCACAGTCCTGTCAGAGAAGCCCCTTTCCACCAGCCTCCTCATTGTCTTACAGATAGCAGACGCCACTTAGCTTAGAGTATCTTGCCAACCAGGAGAGCCCTACCTCGAACACATTCCGTTTTAGTGAGTCGTGCCTATCACTAAGCGCCCTCTTGCTCCTTGGCAAGCGTGTAAACAGCAGGCCCATAAGCTGTGCCCTAAAAGCATTGCTTCCTGTTGTATGTGATTGTTTTCTTGCACGTGTTATGTGTGACATCTGTGCGGTCAGCACGGGTGTGACAGGAACAGGCACCTCCGTGCAGAGTTAGTGCACGAGGTTAAAGCCTTCCGTCTGTGTCTTGTCTTTGTTGTTCCGCAGCAAATACCAGCTGGTCTTCTGCTACACCATCATCGAGAGGAATAATCGCCAGATGCTGCCGGTCATTAGAAACACGGCTGGCGGGGACTCGGTGCAAACCTGCACAAACCCACTTGACACCTTCTTCCCCTTCGATCCTTGTGTGCTTAAGAGGTGGGTACTCTCAGCCTGTCGACCGGCCGGGGCACTGTACATGGGACGTGTATTTGCTTTCCCCAGGCTGAGGGTTTCTTTGTCGTAAGTGGCATTCGTATCGGTTTGTCAGCGGCTCAGGGTCCCCGTCGAATGTTTCATGGGCCTTGGGTAGAGAATGCCTGTTAGAGGCTGCGGGGTGTGCAGCCCTGTAGTTCAGGAAGAACCCCGGATTGACACCAAAGGTTTTTCATCTATCTTCTGTTTTCCTGTAAACTGGTCATTTTCAACACGAAACGGGCTGCCAGTATAGAGGTTCCCGGATGGGGAGGATGCTGCCTATTCGTGGCTCACAATTTTCTGCCAGGCGACTTGTTCCTTCCTCTAGAGACCACGTTCCCTGCTGCTGCTGAGGATAAACAGCAGCCACGCCGTTTATCTGGGCGGGTAATGGTGAAAAACCACCAGGCCGGTCTTTAACTTTGCATTTGTATAAGGACATAGGCTTACTGTGCAGCTTCTAACTAGCAACACCACGATTTAGGATTATCTGGCCCCCCAAGTCTTGGTTAACTGAAACCACATTGGTCTTTTTTCCCCAGACTAATCTTTAGTAGAATTACTGTAGGAATATAAAAAATGAAATTTCAGAGTAACACAATTTTGTTTTCATTTGAACTTATTCTAACTCATTGTCGGTCCTGACAGACTTGAGAAATAATTTCATTTGAAAATAAAAAGATGAGAAACAGTAGCTGAATATGCCATCTGAGTAGATGAAGCTTTATAAACAAGGAGCCATGTTATTTACAGTACTGACATCCAGTATTTTTTGGCACAATGATTATTTGAGCCATTGTTTTTATTTTGGGTAATGGATCCTGTTGAGTAAAGAGCCAGCCAGACAAGTCTGACCTTAAGTGTGGCCTTGAACTTGATTTTGAAATGTGACCTCTGTCAACAGGTCAAAGAAATTCATCGATCCTGTTTATCAGATATGGGAAGACATGAGTGCAGAAGAGCTTCAGGAGTTCAAGAAACCCATTAAAAAGGTAAGTTTGTGACTCAGCACACTGGGAACCTCCAGCGTGGTTACAGACCACAGTCAAATAGTACATAGCAATGTTAAATCTACAAAACATGACATTTTATTCATTCTGCCTTTACAAAAATCCAAGCGCACTATGTTCTTATGAAAAGAATTTTTATTGTTTAAAGTAGACACTCTGTTGTAAGCGGACTTTGGGAAGTGAAGGTTTATTAAAAATCAGCTCAACAAATTAAGATCTTTACCACATGATCATTGCCACCAAGTAACAATCTCAAATTTACTTAAGTCTCGTTTTTCATAAGTAATCATTGGAAAGCTCTTTTTTCTTTATATTTTGCCCGGGTCAGAGGGGGGCGGTTGTTCATTCACTCTTGCCCATTGTATTAGACACAAGGGGGAGGACGCTGAGCGAGAATGCGTGTCATGCTGCCTGCCCTCTTTGAGCTTAAAATCTGTTAGTTACGACGTGTGACGAGCAGTTGTGTGGGTGGTTGGTCATGAAGAAGTGTGCATCAGAGGAAGCTTCCAAAATTAAGATATGTTTCTTGACCTTCCTCTTTCTAGAAGTGGCACATTCCTGAGAGGAACTCTTGAAATTTCACATTGCCGTTGGTGATCCTACTGATAACCTCTGTTCTTTATACAGGAGGTGGTGGAAGATGAGGATGATGATTTTTTGAAAGGTGAAGTTGGGATCACTCCGAGCTCCTTTGACACGCATTTCCGAAGTCCCTCGAGTAGTGTGGGCTCCCCTCCTGTGTTATATCTGCCAGACCAGTCCCCTCTGATTGCAAGGATTTGTGATTGAGACACGTATTCCTCCTCATCGTGCCCTTCAGTCAGTACCAGGGCTCACCCTGTTTCGACTAGAGCGAGGACATGCCTCAGGCATCTTACTTTCAAGGTAGACCTACTCTAGTGTCTGGACGGACGTGGTTTTTTTCTTTTTTGCTCCCCTCCAGACAAAAGGAAAAGACTGGATATCATGTGCAATATTTTAGAATGGAGTTGATGATAAATGTTGAAGGCTTGGTTCTTTGTTTAATGTATATTTTATTTCTGTTACAGCTTTCTGACATCATTGTGAAATTTCTAATATTGGCAACAGCCTGTTTTAACCGATTGCGTTTTTCACACAGGTTTTGTCTGAGCCGTAGTCACAGGACTGTGTTGATCTGATTTCTTTTCAGTGAAAAAATGCTCTATGTAGACACTGTCGAGTGTCTTTAAAATGATTTACTTTGGAGACATTGTTGCCCCTCAGCTGGAACTGTATCTGTGTGTTGGGATTTCAGTGGGGTGCAGAGGGGACAGGAGGAGGGTGGGGAAGTGGCCAGAGCTGGTCCCTGATGCTGGAAGCTGGTGCTGGTACGGAAGACCCCCAGGGACTTTGGAGACCAATGAAATCCTGGAGGGAAGAGCTGGAGGATTTAGGGAAATAGAAGCAGACAAATCATACACTTGTGAGTTTAAAAATGGGTTTAAAAGAAACATGGAGTTCGGGGTAAATGGAATTCCCATGCACGGAGAGTGGGGTTGGGCTTTTATAAAACACAGCACATGGCATTTTACCCTGAGGCTCCCCGGAGCTGTTAGAACTGGAACTACTTGTTTGTAGGGGAATGTTACTTGGATTTTTTTTTCTTTTTAAACTAGAATCAGTTGGTCATCTTGAGAATTTCTTTGTGCTAACGGCTCGGAAAGGGGCGCTTGGGTTAGTTGGTAGAATGGTTTCACTAGCGACAACAGACCAAGGTTACAGCTTCAGCCTCCGTCTACTGGCTGTTTGTATCGTGGATTTCAGCTCGGTGAGATCCTCCTCCGGGGAGGCTCTTTTTGTACTTTTATAACTAAACACTGAGAGAGAGGAGTTGGAACAACCTCACTTTATAACACGTGTGTGCAAACACTGCTAGACTCATTTTGTAGCTAATGCATATTTTAGCTTCGTTCCTTATTTGTGTACTTTTTTGTTGCTTATGAAAATAGACATCTCTAAACATATTTATTTTTCTGCCACTTATCGTATTATTTAAAAGCAAGCGATATTTTCTTGATCACAAATATTTTGTAATGAAATACTCTCTCTTTCCTAGGGCTTTGTATGCTCTTGTATAATTGTATTGATGGCAATGTAGAGTAAATATGTTTTTGGAAAATAGAATTTTTATGGGTTTAAAAGGTTTTGGATATTGCGGATTTTCTTTTGGTCACTTGGTGGAAAGTCATTTGAGAACCTTTGGGTTCTCTGTTCTTTTAACTGCTGGCAAAAAGGTGGGATTTTTGTACCCTGGGTAAATGAGTACGTGAAAATGTGTCCCTAGAAGTTAACGGTAAGTGGGCCTTTGTGGGTTGAGAAGTTTTAATGTAGTTAAGGGTATCTTCATAAATAAATGTTTAATTTCAAAGGAGTTTGAGGGAAAATAACATTGTGAAAATAAAACAATGACATGGTTAATCTGGACCTATGGTTCTTACACCAGTAAAGGAGTCATGGGAGGTACCCCAATAAAGAGGCTTCTCACACAGATATTGTGTTTTCTGTGGTTTTTACTGATCTCTGCTGAAGCTCTGTGAGAAACTGCAGCTGAGCCCTTACTCCGTTACAGAGGCAGAAGTCCCGCCAGAGCGGCTGCGGGTGCTGGGAAAGAAAGTACATGCTGCAGAGGAGAGTGACCTCCAGGGGCGGCCAGCGTGTCCGGGACGCCGTGAGCACGCCCAGCCACAAGAGCCACCCCCAGGCCTGAACGGGTTCCAGGAAAACAAACACTTCCTTGAAAAATGCACATGCTTTAAAGGAACATCTATGGGGGGTGGGGGGGAAATTGGGGAAATTCCCTTGGCAATTCTAGAAAAGGGGTTTTTCTCTTCCTCATTGAAAAGCCAGGCTTTCGTTTGGGGTGGGAGTTCCAGGGTCTCTCCTGTTGTCTTGTCGGCTATGGTCGGCTGGCTCTTCCTTAATGAGAAGTGGCGAATTTGTCCAAGTATGAAAGGACCGGGGACCTCTCAGGTGTCATGGATAACACACTTGGCGTCTCTCTAGCCAGCTGTGTGACCTTGAACAAGTCCGAGCTCCACTGGGAGCTGTAAGGTGGGCATAACTGTTCCAGACTTGAGGGTTGTGAGGATTCAGGGAAAATGCATGGAAAGGCAGTAGCTGTCCAGCTGCCTTCGTGAGAAAGTAGCTAAGCAGGAAGCCCTTGCATGGAAGGAATTTTTCCAAGGCAAGGGTACCGTGCATTCCATCCACACCGATCGCCTCCTTGGTGCCCAAGTGGTCTCACCTGGAGAGAGGAAGGGCGTTGCCCCGCCCCCCCCTCGCCAGGCCTTGCTTATTATGGTGGATCTTAATTCTTGGTCCCAGAATCCCCCTGGGAGCTTTGAAGACAGACACCGTTCCAACAGTGTTTGCTCTGTGAGGTGGCTCTTCATCTCACCCACTAGTTTTGTGAAGTTGCCTTTTGGTTGACGTCTTGTAGAGTTGGGTATATTTAAGGAATATTTCCAAATTGCAGAACAGAGAGTCCCTAGGCGAGAAGCCTATGATCAGTAGGGACTGGGTGGTATCTTGCTGATCGTCACTCCCAGGGTTCTTAGCCCATCAGTGAGTGCCTCCCGGACACCAAGCAGCAAGTGTTACTGATGATTTCTAAATGTGTGGGGCTAGCAAAGTTTCGACTCTATTTTCGCAGTTCAACATTTATTGTTGATTGAACACAGTCCTATGGAGCGGCATAGCCGCTGGTTCCCCGACTCCGATTACCTGCTCAAGGTCAGGATGAGAAGAAGTAGAGCCGTGATCTTGACTCCAGGCAGCCCGACCCCAGAGCCCACACTCGGGCCAGGCTGGCTGATCCGCTAGTCGAGCCAGGGAGGGCACCAGGAGCTGAGGCTCTCGCCAGCAGCCCAGCTCCCCGCCTTTCCTGGACGCCCACGCTTTCGGGACTACATTTCCCAGCGCCCCCTGCGGAGGGGGCTGGCCGCGGGCCCCTCCCTCGCGTTTGGACTACATCTCCCACAGGGCCGTGCGGCCCCGCCCCCGAT
>NC_058407.1:149066331-149090544 GCF_002201575.2 Neomonachus schauinslandi
CCGCCTCCGCGATGCCGCTGCTCGTCGAGGGGCGGCGAGTGCGGCTGCCGCAGTCCGCCGGGGACCTGGTGCGAGCCCACCCGCCTCTGGAGGTGAGCGGGGCCCGGGCTGGGGTGGGGGGAGGGAGCTTCGAGGCGGGCCCGAGGGGCCCTGCCGGGCGGGCCCGACCTTCCTAGCCCCACCGCCTCCAGCCGCGCTCCCGGAGGCAGAGTTTAAACTTGGCGCAGCGGAGCGACTGGCGGCACGTCGGGAGCCCCGGCCGCCGGCAGCGAGTCTCTGCCTTGGCTCGAGGCGTCTGTTGTGGGGCTTTCCCCTCCCTGGCACCTTCGAGGGCATTCTGCCGAGGCCTCTCTTTGCCGGAGGAGGGGCGGGCGGCCCAGAGAGGTTAGGCGACTTGCCCAAGGTCGCACAGCACCGCGGCCGGAGGGCGCCCGGGGACTTCGCGACCCCCAGCCGGGCTTGGCCCGTTGAGGCCACCCTGGGCAGCGCCCCTGCGCGCTGGCACTCGCCGGGGTCCGCGCCCCGCGGGGAGCCGCTCCTCCCGGCGGGGCTCCGGCCAGGGGCACCCGGCCGCTCCCCCCGGCTTCTTCCCCTCCCCAACCCCCCCCACCCCGGGGATTAGGGCCCCCGGGTATTTTTAGCCAGAAGGAAGGGCCCTGCTTTTCCCCCCAGCTGAGCCGTGTTGAGGACCACGCCCTGATGCAAGGGTTAGGTTTTGTTCCGTCTTCTGCTTTTGTCCTCAAGTAGATCTCTGAACCCGTGGTCCATGCTTATGCAGAGACAGTTTGGAAAGGGGTTCTTAACGTAAAAAAGAAATGGGTCCAAACCTCTCACGTGCCCCAGATCTGGTTAAGGGGGAATCCGTCAGTTCGTTGACTGCAGATACGTACTGAGCCTCCGATGTCTGTCGAGCACCGTGTTCGCCTGTTCCCTACAAGCAGGGCGGGCTGCTTTACAGCCTGGTTAGAGGGGATGGTTTTTGATCACAGAACGGCTCAAACACCGTGCACTGTTAAGTGCCATCCAGGAAGAATGCCCGTTTGCACTGTGAGATGCGAAGCAGACGAGCTTGACCTAGCCTCGAGGCTCACCGAAGGTCGTCTTGGGGTTTCCTGTTAACCGTTGCACACTTTGGAATTATTTTGTCTGCATACGTGTTGTGTTGATTCTCCCTCGATCTGACCCCCAGAACATGAGCTTCCCGAACAGACTGTGTGTTATTGCTCTGTGTCCTCCGCGCCTAGGGCAGTCTCTGGCTATGAATCTGCACTTTGTAAATGTTTGTTATATCCATGAATGAGCAGAAGGACCCCTGAGAATGACCTGAAGGATGAGGAGTTACAGGGAAAAGGGGGCAACTCTGTGCTTCTCAGCCTGCAGTTCAAGAAAACAGTCGACCTTCCGGGTACTTAGCAGACACCAGGCCCTGTGCTAAGCGCTTTCCTTGGGCTGCATCGCTGTCGCCTCGTTAACTGATGAAGTTGGAGTAGGACTCTCCAAGGGGAAAATATTTCAGCTGCCTAAAGAATTTAGTTGACACTGTTTTTTTGTTTTTTTGTTTTTTTAAAGATTTTATTTATTTGACCGAGAGAGACACAGCGAGAGAGGGAACACAAGCGGGGGGAGCGGGAGAGGGAGAAGCAGGCTTCCCGTGGAACAGGGAGCCCGATGCGGGGCTCGATCCCAGGACCCAGGGACCCATGACCTGAGCCGAAGGCAGACACTTAACGACTGAGCCACCCAGGCGCCCCAGTTGACACTGTTTTTATGTCTCCCTGAGAATTTCTGTGATAAAAAGTTAGAAAGAGGAGTGTCCGAAGCAGCACACTCATTGGGGAGTCGGGAGGGCTGTGATAGGCCGGGGTGGCCGGTCGTCTCGAAGGCCAGCTGCCTGGTGGGGGCCAGTGTGCATTACAGGAAACTGGGGGTGCTCACCGCCTTTGCATCGGTCTTAGGGAAGAAGGATGGACGCAGGGGAGAGATGGGAACAGGGGGAGGAGGGGGAGGGCAGTCTAGCTGAGCTCCGTGGGCAAGGAGGGGAAGCACCCGGAGGGCCGGTGGACGGGCCGGGTTCCCGGGCGCAGAGGGGGTGAGGGGAGAGAGTGGGAGATAGAGACCCAGGGAGGTGGGTCGCCCCGGGGTTAGAGGGGTTTCGGTGGATCTTGGACCGAATAAGCAGTGGGGTGAAATGAAAGCTTTCGTTAGTTTTTCTAGAACTAGTCGTGCGTCCCTTTTTTAAGAGCTAACACATAGACGTCAAAAAGGACACCCCAACCACTGTTGTGGTGCAGAGGGTTTTCTTTCCATCCGAATGATGAACTTCCGAAGGTGAGCGCAAACTCCACATTCTGTCCGCTGATGTGTCTTCTTCACGGGACGATCTGGCCTGTGCGGCGGCAGCAGTTACAAACCCGTCCCTAGCCAGGCCTGGCACCGAGCAGGAGTGGCACCCCTTACGGGGACGCCAGGGGCGTGAGTTGCCCGGAGCCCCACATCGCGGGAGTGGTGAAGCCCGCGTGGGGACCCTGGCGGCGCTGCTCAGTCTGGACCCCCTTTCCCCCCACTAAATGGGGCCCCTTATATGTCATCACCACAAAAGAAAACGGAAAACCCAGTTCCTCAGTCATACTAGCCACGTTTCTGGTGCTCCACAGCCACACATGGCTAGTGGCTACTCTGAGACAGGGCGGGTCTAGATCCGTGGTCAGCACCGCGGAGCATTCATTCCTCTGGGCGGTGCTCTCGTCTTCGAGTTTTTGCTCTTAGCGAGTCGCCCACAGGTGCTCAGTAACCAGTCCCCCAGCATCGTGCTAAGTGTGGTTCCATAGAATTCCACGACATGAATGCCCCGTAACTTTGCTCCTGCCTCTCAGCATGCAGGGTATTTCTAAATCTTCGGCGTTTTATGAACATTCACAGAGCTAAGTCTTAATAAATCCCCCTAATTATTCCCACAAGTGAAATTGCTGGACTCAAAGGGTTTCCGAGCAGGAAAGGGATGGAACAGAATCAGCGTTTAGAAGCAGTGACGCCAGCAGCCATCGGGGAGGGTTGTGTGGGTGGCGAGGGGGACCTAGGGGTCAGGGAAACAGGCGGGCATGGGGACAGCCACCCAGTTAATCCTCACACAGGCTAAGGAGCAGACAGCATCATCCCCTTTTGCCCTGGGGGAAGGAGAACTTGCAGGAAGAACTGACAGACTGTGGCAGCAGGGGAGAGGGACACGTGGTCATACTAAGTGACTGGCTAAGACGGGTCAGCACACTCCAGCCCCGGGCCAGATGGTGACTGTGGACAGCCCGTGAGCCACGAATGGTTTTTACATTTTTAAATGGGGGGGGGGAGAGGAAATCCAAAGAGGAGTATTTCGTGACATATGAAATTATATGAAATGAATTCAGATGGCGGTGTCGCCCATAAATGAAGTCTTCTGGGGACAGCGCCCATACGCTTGTTTACGTGTTGTCTCTGCTCTCAGGCTACACAGCAGAGCCTAGTGGTTGCAAGAGGAGACCGCACCCCAGCAGAGCCCAAAATAGTTACTCTCTGGCCCTTTTCAGAGAAAAGTTTGCTGAGCCCTGGCTTAAGCGAGGGGCGCTCAGGAAGAGGAATTGGGAAACGAGAGCCTGCCCAAGAGGGGATTCCTGGGGGACTCCGCGTGTCCAGAGACTAGCAGACGTTGAGAAGACAGGGCTCCTTTATTTCAGGAAGGGGTGGGAGCTCATGAAGTAGCTCTCCGTGTTTTTGCACAGCGGAGAAGTTTGGCTAAACTTTTTTTTCATTTCTTAACGTGGGAAACCCAAACAACATGTTCTTGTCGCTTTGTGGCATCCTCTCTTATGATTTATGCTCCTGTCTGTCTGGGAAATCGGAGCCGGGTTGGGGGGGGCGGGCTGCTGGGACGTCGTGATTTCTGGTCTCGGGTACGCAAGTGGTAGTTCGTGCTCGCACACATGGCTTTGCTTTTGGGTGGTGGCCCCGCGTGAAAGTGGGTGGTCACAAGTTGCCTTCGCCCTCCTTCCCCCGCCCCCGAAAGACTAAAGCAGAAGGTATGTGCTCAAGGGGGAACGCGAGGCAAAGCTGCCTTCTCCCGTCTCCGGCCTGACACTGCAGTTCCTGGGCTCCTTCTGGTTGGTTCTGTGGAGGAGGCACTGTCTTGCTCATTGCCGCCTCGCTTCCAGTTAATGAAGGTTTATGAAAAGAAAACAGGTGTAACCATGTCAAGCTGGTCATGGTTAGTTGGTTTATTTTTACATCTTGTGTTTTACGAAGTTAGCAAGCACCAACCCGCATGAGCCCTAGGCAGGAGGCAAGCCTGTAAGACCAGAAAGCTCTCCGCTCCAGGCCTGACACTGTGCACTGGGACGGGAATTTGTTCTCTCAGGAGCTTGCTTGTTGCAAGTGAGAAGGAAGTAGGGATACAGCGCTTGTATCCTGTGATGATATAAATCGTTGTTATCAGTCTGACATCTTCGAAAAAAGTTTCAGTTTTCATTAAAGAATTTAATCACCTGAGGGTTTATTATTATTATTATTATTTTGAATTTTTTTTAGGCTACTGCCTAAAAATTTTTTTTAAGATTTTGTTTATTTATTTGACAGGGAGACACAGCGAGAGAGGGCACACAAGCAGGGGGAGTGGGAGAGGGAGAAGCAGGCTTCCCGCGGGGCAGGGAGCCCGATGCGGGGCTCGATCCCAGGACCCTGGGATCATGACCTGAGCCGAAGGCAGACGCTTAACGACTGAGCCACCCAAGCGCCACTGCCTAAGATTTTTTTTTTAAACCCTAATTCCAGGGTAGTTGCCATCCCGGGTGATACATTCGCTTCAGGCACACCATCCGGTGATTCGGCGCTTCCACGCACGGGTTCACGCTCACGTTCAAGGAGAGGAAGTTTTGACCCCTGATATTAGCACGGCCTTTCCGTGGGTTGGCTGACTCCCAGCCACTCCTTTCTGGTAGGGACCCCATCAGAGAGCATTCGCAGAATGGAGCCTCCCGTGTGTAGCAGCACCTGAGCCCTGCTGTAGGAACGGCATAGTTAGAGCTTTTACATTTTGGTTTTTTTTTTTTTTTTTTACTCTTCTGTATCTTTTCCATTTACATCGCCAGACCATCCTCCTGTATGTAGCCTTCAGTGTTGCTGGCCGCTTGCGAGCAGCGCGGGGGGGTGCACGTTCGGGGTGCATACTCAGTGCAGGGGTCCCGAAGTGGGAGGACCAGACGGGGGACAGGGACAGTCCTAGACTCTCTCCCACCAGGGCTGTGGCTGCGGAGCCGGCCGGGGCGCTGGCCCCGACACTCCCGATTCCTTTCCCGGTTGCAGAGTTGGGCAGAGTCTCTTGCTCCTGAGTCAGGTCTCGTTTTGGGGTTTCATCAAGGAAGAGAACTTCACCGTTCCTCTGCCCTGTCCCCCACGATAGCGACTGCTGTCCCGTTCGCTTAGCCGGTCCGCCCGGTAGTGCTCCCATGCCGAGCCCTGCGAGCCCTCGCTGGGTACCCAGTCCTCACTAATTTCCATCACTATTTTATTTTTTTTCTTAATTAAACAGGAAAGAGCCAGACTTCTCAGAGGTCAGTCTGTTCAACAAGTGGGACCCCAGGGCCTTCTGTATGTTCAGCAAAGAGAGCTGGCAGTGACCTCCCCAAAGGATGGTAGGTTAGGAAGCCGTGCATTGGGCGTTACCCCCCAAGGCTACTGGGTATTTTATTTTCTTTCTTTTTCAAACAGGCTCCATCTCCATTCTGGGTTCTGATGATGCCACCACTTGTCACATTGTGGTCCTGAGGCACACAGGTAGGATGAGAGACACGAAGGAGACCGTTCCTTAAAGCGGCCGCCCGCGGGGGGCTGTCCGAGCCTGCGCCTGAGTGTCCCGGGGCCCCGCTCTCCCGCTCTCCGGTCTGCATGCTGGCTCCCCGTGGCCCGGGCCAGACGCGCTGGCGGGGCAGCACAGATGTTTCTATTCCTTCTTCCTCCAGGCTACCCAGAGATGAGGCGTCCCAAGGGACAGGAGTAGGTGTGCCTGGCGTCCCGGGCTGTCACGGTGAATAACCTGAGTCATTCCACCCTTTCCTTCAGGTAACGGGGCCACCTGCTTGACCCACTGTGATGGAAGCGACACCAGAGCGGAGGTCCCCTTGATCATGAGCTCCATAAAAGCCTTCTCGGACCACGCTCAGTGTGGAAGGTGAGCTCCACGCTCGTCTGTCTCGTGCTGTCGGGAACCGTGCACTGTGGTGTGGCCGCCTTGCTCCCGGGGAGAACTGGCACGGCGTGGGCCCCTCGTCAGTGGTTCTGGGGTGACGGGTACAGGCCGACGGTCCTGAGGGTCTGACTTTGAACCTCCGGCTGTCTTGTCACTCACGTGCTTTGAGATGTTCACGTGTCGGACGTCGCTTTGTTAGACCCCAGATGCTGCCTCCCCGCGTCCGTCTGTCCGTCCGTCCTTCTGGCAGTCACTTGTCGGGGGCTTCCTCCCAGCCAGAAGCTGCCCCAGGGCGCCCCCATTCTGAGGCAGGGGGGCCTTCAGGAAGCCCTCTGGGATGTTACGCGGTGGGAAGGGCTGGAGGCAGGGAAGCTCGGCGCGTCTCCCGGGCCGGCCTCGGGAGCGTGTGCCCCGTGCGGGCGGCGCTCGGTGATTTCACTCGGTGCTGGGCGTGCTCCTTCCACGGGGATGCGGGCGGGGGGGGGGTCCTCACTGGGTTCTGGAACTAACGTGGCAGGTCTGCTGCAGGACACCCGGGCAGGGGAACCCGGAGCCCCGTGCCCATCACGGCGCCTCCTGCTGGCTCACGTTCGCTGGGGCCCCTTGACGCTTGTCCTCGCACTGGCGACGTGGCCGCTTCAGTGGCCGCTTCGGGTTCCTTGGTCAGGAAGGCTTTGTCTGCCGTAGAAGGCGCTGTCCCGGACTGCGGACAAGGGGATCGGTAGACGAGGGCGGGGGACGCGGGGTCCAGCAGGGGAGTTCGGGGTTTCCAGCTGCGGGGCTTCTCAGGGCTCGGCCGTGCTAGTGTGTGCGGGGACCGTCCTCGGGAGGCTCGCCCCGAGGGAGCGGCACGGGGTCCCCAGCTTGGAAAAGCTGGTGTAGTGGGTCTGCGTGGCCTTAGGAAACAGACCCCGTTTCCCTCTCGGAAATGGAGGGGCTCCTCCGTCCGTCCGGGTGAGGTGGACGGGAGATAGCGCCGTGAGGGGCCCACCGCAGTCCCCGCGGTCCGCCGCCTCCCCTGCCCAGCCCCGCGCCCCCTTAGGCTGAGACGTGTCCGAGGTTTCTGGAAGCACCCCGCGTCGGGTGGGTGAAAGCGGGCGGTAGTCCTGCTCCTCCGGAGCGGGGCGTCTGGCCCTCCGCACCGCAGCGGTGCCGCTCACCAGCACACACAGCTCCCCTGGGCCGGGTCCCCGGCGGCTCGCGCAGCCCTGGCAGCCTCACCCGTCTCCCCTGGTGCCGCCCGGATGTGTCCTCCCTGCGCCACGGCGCGGACGCGGCCCGCGGGAAGCACCGCTGTAGCGCAGCCTTGTGGACGGCCCTCTGACCCCCGTCCCGTCTCTTTGCCAGGCTGGAAGTGCACCTCGTGGGAGGCTTCAGTGACGACAGGCAGTTGTCACAAAAACTTACTCATCAGCTTCTTAGTAAGTGCCCTGCGTTCCCCCAACTCCGACAGAAGTCTGCGCCCACTGTGGCTCAACCTCGGAGGGGCGCCGCTGCTTGGAGCTGGGACTCGGGCAGGAGGGGCGTGGAGCCCGGTCTTCAGGGGCTGAGGGGACGGGGGCCAGAGTGTCCGTGCGACAGTCCACCCGGCCCCAGACAGCACTGACCTGTGTACAGGCAGAACCGCCCTCTGGGCCGTGGCGTCCATTTCAATCTGCAGAACATTAAAACACGGCTGAAGCCACTGTTTTCCCTACTGAAGTAGCGTGGAAGCCCCCGCTCTGGTAGCCACGAGGCGGCGGGCTGGGGGAGTCGCTGCTGCAGGCTCTGGGCCAGGCGACCTGGCATCTGGGCTGGAGTCTTCTTTAAAATCTTTTTGAAGATTTTATTTGTCAGAGAGAGAGAGAGAGGGAGGGAACACAAGCAGGGGGAGTGGGAGAGGGAGAAGCAGGCTTCCCGCCGAGCAGGGAGCCCGACGCGGGGCTGGATCCCAGGACCCCGGGACCACGACCTGAGCCGAAGGCAGACGCCCAACGACTGAGCCACCCAGGCGCCCCTTGGCTTGAGTCTTAAAAAGGTTTCATGTCCTTTGACCCAGTAATTCCCACCTGGGAATCTAAGAAAATCACCTGCAACGTGCGCAGAGACGTATGCCCAAAGATGGGCAGTAAGAACGTTCTTTACGTTAGGAAATAGTCTAACATCCATCAGTAAAGAAACAGCTCAGGAGCTATTAAGCAAGACTTAGAATTACGTGGGAAAGCAGGTGCGTCGTGGGGACATAAAGTTGCCCACCCGGAGTGGGCTCAGTGGGGCGCAGGCCAGGAAGAAAGGAAATGCACACGCTGCTCACTGCTGGGACTATGGACCTTAAAAACCCACATACTTAGGGGCACCTGGGTGGCTCAGATGGTTAAGCGTCGGTCTTCAGCTCAGGTCATGATCCCGGGGTCCTGGGATCGAGCCCTACATCTGGCTCCTGGCTCGGCGGGGAGCCTGCTTCTCCCTCTCCCTGTGCCTCTCCCCTGCTCATGCTATCTGTATATCAAATGAATAAATAAAATTAAAAAAACCCATGTACTTAGACCAGTAAAAACCCATATGCTCCTTATACTTGCCTGTATTTCCTTTTGTTTGTTTTTTTGTTTTTTTACAGTGATCAAGTTTTTTATAACTGTTGCTTAAGAGTAAAAAGCTTACGCGTCAGCGGTCCCCCACAGGCCTCAGCAGGGAGAGAGGAGGGGATAGCCTTGGTCAGTTTGCTTTGGGCCCGAGGCTGGGAATGGGCCTGTCACTTGGCCCGCGGGGTGCCGTGGCGTCCTTCCGTGGGAATCTGGCCCCTTGTCGCCTCGCTCAGCCTGTGTGCTGCTAACTAGAAACTCTCATTGTAGGTGAATTTGACAGACAAGAGGAGGACATTCACTTAGTGACACTGTGTGTGACAGGTGAGTTCTGCCATCCTCCCCAGAGCTGGTGCCCTCACCCTCAAAGCAAGACCTCGCACAAGCACGTCGGTCACGGGAGACAGTCTGGCAGCACCTGGCTGACGTGTGTGCCACTGGTGTTGGCCATGGCCCGCCCCTCCCCCGCGCCGCCTCCGAGGACACCCTGACCCCCACCTTCATCCTTCCCCGGCCCCTTCCCCACGCGTGGCGGATGGCTGAGGGTGTAGGGGGCCGGGAGGCTCTAACTCGGGACGGGGCGCTTTGCGGACTGTCAGCCCCCCTGCTCGGGGACCCCCCTGCTCGGGGACCCCCCCTGCTCAGGGACTTGGCAGGGACGCAGGAAAACGGTCCCTTGCGTGTTCCGATTTTCTTCTCCTTTTGCAGTGTGGGCTCCCTCTTGGCGTTAATTGTGGAACATGAAAGCAATTGTTGCGTATTTGTTAGATCTTAAAAAGAACCTTTTTTTTTTGTTAGAATTAAATGACCGGGAAGAAAACGAAAACCACTTTCCAGTAATTTATGGCATCGGTAAGTAGCGTGTTTGGTCGGGGATCAGAGGCCAGTCCCGGGCCGGCAGGGCGGGCTCTGGTCACCACGTCGTGAGCCGGCTGTGCTCACTGTGTAGGTTCCTGTCCTCACTCCTCTGCGGGCCCCGGGCAAGCAGCATGCCTTCTCTGCCCTCTGGCTACGAAACCGAGAATGTCCACAGCCCGAGAGCACAAGGACAAACAAGGGAGTGGGTAGAAAGCAGGGCCAGTGGCACGGGGAACAGGGCTCCGGGGTCAGGAGCGGGCATTCGCGTCTCTTTACACATGAACCACCTGGTAAGGTCTGGTCGCGAACCCAGTTCCTCCTAAGCAAAGTGTAAAATTCTTCGGGCTCCAGAAAACCCAGAACCCTCTCCTGCGACAGCCCCTGGGGCCGCTGAGGTTGAGAGCAGGGGGAAGCTAGTTGTGTTTGCAGAGGACTTCTGTCCCATCTGTGATAGCGTATGGAGCCGGGTACACACGTGTTACTCCATTCCCTAGAACATTTAACATTTAAACAAAAACACCAGATTTGGCCGTGATCCCAGGCCACACTTCTGCCCCCAGCCGTTCAGAGATCCGTGCGGTCCCAGGGCTGAGCAGGGAGGTTTGCCACGCGCCTGCCTGGACGATGGCGGGCTGCCCGTGGGCGCAGGGGGAGCCACTCACTCTTGGTTTGGGGCGAAGTCTTCCCAAGTCCGGCCCAGGCCCTGCCGTGTGCGCAACAGGCTCGGCTGCAACAGGACGGTGGTCAGAGGCCCGCACGGGAGTTTCCCTCTGCACGAAGGGGGAAGCTACACTCCTCACAGTGGAAATGGAACAGAATGACTCTCCTCTCTCTCTCTCTCTCTCGGGGAGACTCACCACGCTCTGTTACAGGTGGTAGAAATGTAAGACCATGCAAACTTTCCATCTGTGTCTTTAGTCAGAGAAAATGTTGTTTGTCCCCCCACAGCTGTCAACATTAAGACCGCAGAGATTTACCGAGCATCCTTCCCAGATCGGGGTCCAGAGGAGGAGCTCCGTGCTGCCCGAGCTTTAACAGGAGGACCAGTGAGTTTGAAATCATCTTTGTGTTAAGGGGTTCAGGGGGGAAAAAAAAGGGCATCGCAGTCCAAAGCCTCAGGTTTTGTAGACCTTAGAAGTAAACAGTTGATCGAGTTTCTTTAAAGCTATAAAATGATCAGGGATCAGCTCGCTCACCCCCCCACACACAACAAAGAAGAATAATGAGTGATTTTAGGTTGTAAGCTCAAGACCCCAGTTCTCTGCCTTGAAGGCGTAGAGGGAGGGAACATGTGCCTCACCATTCATTGCAAAGAGAACGGACCCCTTTTACTTGGTGCAACCTTTACCTACGTGTCCCACAAGGAAAGGAGACCCAGGCAGGGGGAAGAAGGGGTTTCTCCCTCAGCAGCACACGCTTCTTTGGACCAAGTCCTTGAAGGGCCATCTGCTGGAACAAGTGGATTAATCCAAAAGAATGATCAGATCAGTTTTTACAAGTCTGATCGCCAGGGATGCTTTTGAATATTAACACCTTAATTTTGGAAGTTAGAGAAATAAAAACCCAAGCCTTACGTGCCGTTTAAAAATACTTAAAGGGTGCTTTCACCCCTTCTCTGGTGTGAGAGACCCGACAGCGCATTCACCCCCCACCCCCTCCCCGCAGAGGTGCGCACACGGATGGGGTGTGGACGTTTTCGTTGGAGAAATGTTTGGCTTCAGAGCGATCTCTTTTGCCAACCAGTGCACAGCTGGAAGGTTCTTTCTGCACTTTCTGCAGCCGCACGGTGGCCTGGACTCTGCTAACTTCAGCACCTAGCTCAGTCTCAGGAACCCAAACCCAGCGCTGCTGGTTCGAACCCGCCACTGGCAGCTGAGGGGATTCGGGGAATTGATCGTTGGGCAAATGAGCGTTTGTACAAGTTGGTTTCTCCTGGCTTTCGATGGGCGGCCTGCACGGTGTGCTCTGGAGATGCGGGTACGTGGGTGCTTGGGCACAGGTTTGTGCAGCAGTGAGTCCGGCCGCCGTGGACTTGGGTCGGGCTCGGCTGCAGGCCCACTGTCTGCCCCCCTGAGCCTCAGGTTTTCACCCCAAATGGGAAAAACGCTATCTTCCTCAAGGACTGTTGTCAGGACTGGAGGAAATACTGCATGTTACACAGGGCAGTAGCGGCTTTTATCAGGAGACGTTTTCAAGAAGCTTAGCCTCCAGGTACATGCGTGACTGCTGGACTGCACTGGGCTGGTGTTACTGGTGGGGTTTGAGAAGCGGGGAACATGCCTTACATTCTGTCCTGGAAATGTTCCTTCTTAGATGATTAGTATTTACGACGCAAAGACAGAGCAACTGCGTATAGGACCGTATTCCTGGATGCCCTTTCCACACGTGGATTTCTGGCTGCAGCAAGACGATAAGCAAATACTAGAGGTGAGAATTTACAGGTTGGGTGAATCCTAACTCTCTGCACCCTGGTTTCTTCATCTGTAAGAAGAAAAAAAGTTTAGAGCAGAGGCGCTTTTCTTGTGGTGGGTACTAGTTATTTTTAGGATGCTATCAGCAGACCCCGTTTAACTTCTAGATCAGCAGAGAAGTCAGGTCCCGGCCAGGCATTTGCATGGGTCGGAAGGAGTCTGCAAGCAACTGCTCTTTTCCCATTACTGCAGGACCCCTCACGTTCTAGGTAATTTTATCGTGGATCTATACTGGGTGATCTGAACGTCCAGATCCATGTTTAAGAACACGGAGATACTTCGACAGCGCTATCATGGAGGGTAACAGAGCCAGGTTCTTCCTCTCTCATACGCGGAATCTTGTTTTTCCAGAACCTTTCCACTTCGCCTCTGGCTGAGCCGCCCCACTTTGTGGAACATATTAGGTCTACCTTGATGTTTTTAAAAAAACACCCATCTCCCACCAGCGCACTGTTTCCTGGAAACAAGGCTCTGCTCTACAAAAAGAATGAAGGTGGCTTATGGGAAAAGGTCTCTTCTCCAGGAAGCTAAACACGGGATCACCAAAGAAAGCAACTTGTTGGCCTGACAAAGACCACCGTGGGGGCTGCAAAGAATGCGCATCAGAATCTACATCTGCTGAGTCTTAGGTCTCCTTCCTTACTGTCCTTCAAATGACTTTCAAAATAAAATCTTATTTTGGCAAAGGCATTTGTTTAGGTTTACTTTCTGCTCGCTGAAGCTGACCTCCAGCCTCTCCTCCTTGGTAACACGAGCACCAGAGGGGCTGCCTGCCTCGCGACTGGACAAGCTGCCGTTTCGGATACGCGGTGAGTATTAATTCTGTTTAGTCAGGGAATAAAGGAAAAACGATAAGTACAATACAGATAAACAGTATTTAAAATGCACTGAAATTCTGTGACAATTTATGCATCTCACCGAGGGGTTTTTTTTGGCCCCAAAATGTTTTAGAAACATCAATTAAAACTGGTATTACACTTCTAGATGGAGATGAAAAGTTCAGAATCTGATCAGTCTGCTGTGCAATATAATCTCCTAGGAGACTACATTTAACGTGAGAGTTACACAGAGCCACTGGTCAGTCTGTTCTTTTAGTGTAAGGTCGTTAAAATGCCCACATTGTGATATATGCCAGTTACACTTGTTAGAGACTTTTAGGTTTCTGAAGTTGCTACCCTAAAGGCGGCAAGCACAATGCCTAATTACTGTGTAGAAACTGAACTCACTGGTAACAATTTCAAGAACCTTTATTGAAACCAACATTCAAATAGTGTCTTAAGGGTGAAATTCTGTTTCAGCAAAACCAATTTAACAATTCCAAATATATATAAAAACATTTAAAAATTAATCTTGTTAAAGGTGATAATTTCCCCTTTCCCCATTTTATCTGCTATACTTCATTGCACCAAATAAACAGGGAAGACTTTAATCATCTGCACACACACAAAAATTGCATTTTGACAAGTGCCAAATGTAGGAGATCACATCCAATCAGAGTCTAATTATAGGCTTAATATGGTGTAACTAAGGCTTCCAACATGACAGTTCACAAACCCAGTGTGAAACCCCACTATCTTGAGGTGTCCCGTAGCTTGACTTGGCTGGACTAAAGGCACAGGGGCCATTAGCTAGGATAAATGAGGAGACGCGGTACTTCTAGAAAAGTAAAAACAGGCAGTATTTAAGGGCTTCCAGTTGTTTCTGCAGTGGTCTGGCTTGACTAGCCTGAGCAAGATGACTTTCCTGGTTCTTGTTTCTGAGCTGGGCCCAAAGGGGTGAGTTGCTAGTGGGGAGAAGCCACAGAAGCTCCCATGTCAAATGGGTCAAAGGGATACTTATTTAAGAATTGAAACTTAACTGGGTGCTACACAGCGTAGTTAATAATTAGGTTAAGAGTAGCATCTCTATCAGGTTTTCGGATATTAAACATAGAAATGAGCACAGTCTGTACTGTGTGCCAATTTAAAAGCTTTACCAATATTTAAAAATATACATGTATATGGTCAAGAGTTTTACAGTTACTCTTCATAGATAGTCCTTTAATTTGTTTACAAATAGTACATAAAGGGAGAAGTGGATCTGCGGCAGGGGGGCTTCCCCGCCCCCACGCCCCCCGAGGAAGCAGCAGGGGGGATGGTGGGCGTGAGCTCTCTTTCAATCCCACTGAATCCCGTTCTCCTTCAAGCCAAATCCACACAACCTGCCCAAACTGAACACCAATTCCAACATGGAAAGCCAGCTGTCTCTCCCGAGCAGCAGTACAGCAGAGAACCCAGAGAGTTGTAAAGAAAGCTGTCTTAACAAAAAGTTATACGTAACCTCATACAACGTCTTACACTTACGTTCAGAACGGTAACCGCAAGTGTTTCAAGTGGCAGGCACTTGAAATTCTAAGTGTTCTTTGTGAATCCAAGTGTTTATGGTAACGGGGGAAAAACGGCATTAATGACAGCTGGGTAGACAGAAACAACAGTAGTTGCTCCGCATACTAGTGGAATTAGACAAGTCAATTGCCCTTCTAAAAAGCCTGGCTTTCAGGCACGTATTTGTGCAAAAAATCCCAGTTAAGCACAAATAACAGTAATTTCTCTTGCATTAGCACGTGGCACGGTTCACATTTTCAGTATAACTTCATCTTCCCTGAAACAATACTCAGTACAGTCTCAAAGCAAAACAGTGAATTTTATCTTAAGCTCTCCAGTTCTTCTACCTGTGGACGGTCATCTTCTGTGTGCTGGGCCCCGTTCTGGAGGGCCCCTGTCTGCTCGGTGTCCTGCAGGGTGGGAGCCCCAGGGTGGGGCTCGGGGCTGCTGGTCTCCAGGGCATCTTGCTCTGGCCCACCGGTCAGATGCTCCATCTTTTCTAAGTCTTCAATGTGGCTGACCGAGCTTGTCTCGCTCAGAGCATCAGAACCTCTTAGGGACCTCTTAAAAGGCTTCTGACCTAGAGAAAGAGCCATGGACAGTGCTGAAAGCTCTCTGTGCAACGAACGACCGCTTTATTTAATCCCAAGTGCTTCTGGAGAAACCCCTCCAATCCCAGGCTCTGATGCCCCGGAAGTGAGAAATGAGAACTGGCAGGACTCCCAACACGGCTCCTGAGGCCGGGAACCTCTGAGGTCCCCATCAGGAAAAGCTCAGGCGAGGACAGCTTCAACATGATGCCAGCTCTCAAGACCCTAACTACCCCCGTGAAGTGCTACGGAGAAATTTCTCCACGGTTTAAAGCTCAAGGCGACGGACATGGTTAAAAGGACAACCAGTCTTAAGTGAAGAGAAAACAAAAGGATGCAGGTAACACCGAACAGGAAAAGCCCCCCAGGACGCAAGGGTCTATGTTCCAAGAAGCACCAGTTCTCCTGTACCTGGAAGTCTCTGCTTCGTGCGGGTGCCCGAGGGGGTCTGCGGCGGTGTGACTCCCGTGCCTTGTACCTTATAGACGTAGGTGTGCTCCGTGGACTCCAGGGAGCCTGCCGACGAGAGAGAGAGAAGTGTGTGCAGAAACTCCTGGCACAGGCCGCCCTGGGAGCTGACCCATGCAGCCTCGTCCCCCTAGAAGCTTCCTCCGGCTATTGAGCCTCGCTCAGACCAGCAGAGCCTTCGGCCCTCCGGAAACGTGCTGGGAACTAGAGAAAGCCCCTCACAGCGCTCCTCACGAGGCCCAGCCCTGCTGGGGTGTTCCACCCTGAACCTCCCCAGGGACCCTGCATCCCTGGGACATGCCTGGGGATCCACGCGCGAGTGGGAAAAGTGCTTCAGCAGCAAGGAACAGATGCCTCTCTGCTGAAGGCTGGTGTGTTCAAAAATCAGATTACAGTCCTAGGAGATTGCAGCCATCATTTCCTAGGGAGGGGCCCCAGGCTGAGGGAGCTGTTCCCCGAGTAGAACAGAACAGGAAGAGACCGACAGCAGGACATCATCTTCCCCCAAGTGCCGGCAACTGCTCATACTTGCTGGCCTGGTCTCAAATAAGCTGGCCCGGTGCTCCGGACTCCAGGCTTCTCATCTCCCCTTTCAGAAGCAGCCTCTTGCTGAGGCCAAGCACTAGTGAGACCGCAACAAGTATTAACGCTGAGCACTGAGCAACAGACACCATGTGGAGGACACGAACGGCCGAGGGGGCACGTTCCCACGGGCTTCCAGGAAGAGGGGTCTGCTCTCGTGCGGCTGCAGCCGTGGGGGCCGGAGAGAGAAGACGCTACACTGCAGTGTCCCCGGGGCAGACCCAGTGTGGAGCATGGGCCGTGTGGGCACCGGGCTCCTCCACTCGTGTGTGGGATCACCGGAACTGGGTCAAAATGAGACCTGGGATGACACTCGTCAGTCCTACCTGCTGTTAAGTTAAAGGTTCTCCCCTTCTGTGAAGCCTGTACTGGAGAAAACCAGTTCAGGACGGACCCTACGACGGGGATCTGCCGCAACACCCCCTGCAAAACAGAACCATTGCTCATGACCATCCCGCCAGGGGCTCCCAGTGTGGCGTCAGCTGGGAGCTCTGTGCTCAGCCTCACCTCTTCCAGAAGTCGCTCCTCATTTGCCTTCTGCAGCTGAACCTGAGCTTCCTGAATCCCTTTCCGAACCACCTCTGTCATGTTTTCCAGAAGCTGTGTTAGGACCAAGGAAGACATTACTTGTCCAAGATTTTTTTTTTTTTTTTTTTAAAGATTTGACTTTATTTAGAGAGAAAGAGTGCACGTAAGTGTGGGGAGGAGAAGAGGGAGAGAGAGGGAATCCCAAGCAGACTTCGTGCTGAGCACAGAGCCTGACGTGGGGCTCGATCCCAGGACACCGAGATCATGACCGGAGCCAAAATCAAGAGTCAGACACCCAACCAACCGAGCCACCCAGGTGCCCCAGTTGTCTAAGCTTCTTGCCTGAGACCTAGAACTATTACCACAGCACGTGCGACATTTTTCAAAAGTATATTAGTAAATGGAATTCTGCACTTTTTAAAATATCAGGATACAAAGTAAAATAGGAAATTAAATAGAAGAGGATAAAATGCCTGGTTAAGGGTAAGACACGCCTTGGTGACCAGCCTCATCTGCCAGCGAAAGGAGAAGAGAAATGTGATCTGAATGTCTTACCAACAGAAAACAGACACTGCTCAACATTCATGGAAGTGGAATCGGAAGTGACAGAGTGAGTTCAGCAGAACCTTTAGGAAGTCCACCGGAGAATGAATAAAGCCGGCTCCTCAGGCTCACAGCCAACTTCCTACCAGGAGTGGGCCGCCGCGCACACGCCCCGGTCTCCTCAGACCCCTCTTGCTTTAGTTCCTTTTCTCTGCTTCTCAGGGATTTCTACTGACTCAAGTACCTGGTCTGCAGAACGGCCATGAAGCTTACAGCCTGGTCTCCGCGCCAATTGGCTAAAAGGAGGTCTACTACTGGCGGGAAGTTCTGCTGTGAGAAACATGTGCCTCATGCAGCACCAGGACCAGTTACGCTCAGGAACTCTCCCCTCACCCTCTCAAGCAGACGAGGCCGCGTCTTCCCGAATGCTCTGCTACCCCTAACTTCTCCCCATCGGCATTTGCCGCCTTGCCCAGCTATGTGGATCTCGGCCCCCCAGTGCTGAGCCCACCCAGGGCAGGGGCTGTGTCCAGTCTTCGTGGGCTTCTGGATTCCTGGCACAAGGTTTAGCTCATGGGAAGCATTCACACGCTTTTTGGGAATGAACAGATGTTTCTGAGGGGAGCTTCTTCCTTTGGGACCTCAGCTACCTGCCCGGAGCAAACCCAGAAAAGGGATGAGACACAGATCAGTCTTACAGACCCGTGAGTTCTCCTCAATTTCTCGGGCTGTGACTGCAATGGTCCCCACTAGTTCAGAAATATCCACGTCGTCGCTCGCCATGCCAACGTAAATACAGCTCTTCATGCTTTTATACTCCGGGCCTGCGGGAAGGAACGACCGACCAACTTGGTCCCCAAGTCGTCGGTCACAAGGCCGCGCACAAAGGAGCCTCCCCCATGGGGCGAGGGAAGCCCGGAGAGGCTGCAGGAGGGGGAGGGAGCTAGCTCACCCTAGAAAGAACTAAACCAGCATTTCCTCTGAGGGGACACAGCCCCCTGTCCCTTAACCAGTTAGAAAAGGCCTTCCCAAGTTAAGAGTTGACTTATAAAAGTAGTAGTTACCCATTTTAAATGTAAGGTCAGATTCCAGTTCATTTAACTTTTTCAGGAGTCCAGCATGAATTTTTTCCCCTTCTGGATCTAATTTCAAACTGCTCTTATCATCATTAGCATGTTCATACCTACAAACATCAAATAACAGTACTTCAATCTAAAAGATCAAACACCTCTTCACACACGGGAGGGACTGCAGGGGGGGTTCTAAGCTACTGGTGATTTCCAAGGATGTGAGACACACGGGCCAAGGAGCCACTTGAGCATCTCAAGGTCAGATAGTGTCAAGAACACGGCAAGGAAGGCCCAAGTCTTCGGTCCATGAAACTTAGAGAGGCCAGGTCTGGAAGCCTCATTTGTAACAGAAGCAGGGAGTCTCCCCTCATCCTGAAAGGAGACGGAAAACAGCCACAGGGATAACCAACGACGGAGGCCAGAGGCGTGTGCTCAGCCGGTGAGGGGGTTCTCGGTCTTAGCAATCCTTAGTGACTCTGTACCCCGTGCGAGTAAGCATCTGTCATCTGTGCACTTGCACATGTCCCTGCCCCGTGGTCACCTGCAAGCTGGCGTGGGAAGTACAGGGACCGCTACTTCACCGAGGGCAAGGGTGGCCACACCACCGCTGCGCTGGGCTTTGCTACGCACCCAGAACATCCTGCTGCATTTCCTTCCGTTGGACATGTTCGCTGTGACCACACACATTCACCGCCAATTTCTAAGCCGGTCCGCACCCACGGTCTCTACACGGCAGAGCGGCACGAACGCGTACCTGACACCCCCTATTCCAGGCCAGTTCGGGTCATCGACGTACAGGAGACCTGCCGCTGCTGTCACCTCCTGCTTGAACTCCTCCCGTAGCTGCAGTGTGCAGGTGAGGATGGGCAGCTTGCTCTGGATGCAGGCCACGACTTGATCCACATCCTCTCCCCGAGTGCCTAAAACTGAAAACGTCCCCAAGTGTTAGAGAAATGTGTAAGGAACATGGCGGAAGCCAGAGGGCAGGGCTCCCCTCCCACTGTCAGGGAGGTCAGCAGCTCCAGGGACGTCTGGTTAGCAGGAGCTAAAGCATTAAAAAAAAAAAAAAAAAAAGGCCACTAAGCCCATATGGAAAAAAGTGGGTGCTCTAAGTTGATACAGCAGCTCCTGCAGATGTAGACACACTTCCCTCTTACACGGAGACAGAATCAGCCCCCTGATGTAACACACAATGAAACTCTAACAGGAAATCAGATTCTTCTCTCAGGACTCTGCTCAAGTTATCAACATCGTACTGCAGGCTGTTAAGGATGAGGCAAGCACATGGCTCTCTCCACATGGACATCCCGGGGAGAGGGGACTCTGGCGGGTGTGTGAGGGGGAGGCAGGAGGGCGGGCTGACGACAACAGCACCGAGGACAGCCTGAGAGCCCCCAGGGCCGGCAGGGACCCCACATCACTACCCTGTGCATGCGACTCAAATGGGGGAAGGGCTCACACTAAGCCTCCGTACGTGCTGCCTTGGGTGTCCTCAGCTAGAGACTAACCCTCTGGGGCTCAGGCCCCCTGCACACCACGTGCAGAAACTACTGGAAGATCAGGAGGCCACCAGTCATCTTCGTGGCAGGCTTTTCTTTGCAGGACAAATGCCCACATCTCCCTACTTTGAGGTCTTCCAGCAATTATCTTCCCCAAAATGTTAAAAATATCTCATTAAAAAAAAAAAAATCAAAGATTTTCTGAAAAATCTTTACATCATCTCAGAAATAAAGCATCGTCAGTTTTTTTTTTTTTTTTTTTAAAGATTTTATTTATTTGACAGAGAGAGAGACAGCAAGAGAGGGAACACAAGCAGGGGGAGTGGGAGAGGGAGAAGCAGGCTTCCCGCCGAGCAGGAAACCCGATGCGGGGCTCGATCCCAGGACCCTGGGATCATGACCTGAGCCGAAGGCAGGCGCTTAACGACTGAGCCACCCAGGCGCCCCAGCATCGTCAGTTTTTAATGTATCTTTTGTTAGCGGGCTGTTCAGTCCCACGACCCGGAGGCGGGCACCTAAGGCACTTCACGGACGGGATCCCACACCGCTATGACACGGGAACGGGGAGCAGGCCTGGACGTGCACCCAGGACATTCTGTCGTAAAATCCCACATACTTGCAGCTGTCCCGCTTTCTCAAACGTCTAAAACGGTGGCCTCCACCTTCGCGGTCTGTCTGAACCGCCAGGGGAGCCCTGAGCAGGCTCCGCTCCCCGCAGCCCAGAGTCTCCGCAGGCGGCCCAGCTGCTGGGAGCCCAAAGCCCCACAGGTGCTTCTCCCGGGCAGACGGAGTGCCACGGCAGAGACAGCGAAGGGTCACAAGACACCAAAACACAGGGAGGCTCGAGTGACCATAGAAGTATTTCTGAGATGTTACCCTGGAAAGCTCATCTACCTAAATGTAGCCCAAAGGCAAAGAAAAAGCATCTTCAAAGAGGGCAGAGTATCCCAAGGAAAAGCAAATGAACCACCGCCCGGACTTTCACGGACATGTCACTGTCACTTCCAGAACGAGGGAGGGCAACCCACGGAGACCGGTTACCTGCTGCTGTCATCAAAGGGCTGAACCGGATGCACACGCCCTCCACTTCCAGATCCATGACCGTGAGGCCGCTCTCGGGCACCAGCTGTTTGAGCTGCTCTCCCAGCTGCAGGGACAAGGGCACAATGAGGAGGCTCCCCCAGGGACGGCCTCCCGGTCTTCGCACCTACCCTCACCCACTCAGGCCCCGGAGGCTCCCGGAGTCTTTTGATTCTCTTTGCATACTTATGGCCACTTCTTTTTAAATGGACTAAAAGTTTTACACTTTTTGTTACTAAAAAATACAACTGCAGTGTAGAAAAATCTAGGAAATACAGGTAAACCGAAAGAATAAAATAAAAATTACCCACAACACACCACTGAGAAGCGCCCACTGCTGACGTCTGACAGACCCATCCTGGGTCTCTGCGTATTTTCTATCGCCATAAAACACACCACTGTTCATGCTGGGCGGTAACCTGCAGCTTTCACGTAAGTTAATGATGACCATTTCCTTCCTGCCCTAAACGTCCAGCTACATGGTTGATTCTGGCTGTTTTGGACGTCGCTGCACGATGGATCCTAACGGACTCACCCAAGCCGCTGGGGGCACGACGGCACGCTACACCAGGGCCGACACGGCTGTGGCGGGCACCCCGACACTGTTTACAACGTTCTTCACACAACAGTCCCGGAGGCGCGCTTTCAGCGCTGAGAGGCAGTCGGAGCCCAGCGCCCCCGGTCCCTGCTGTCCGACGGCCGGGCGCTTGGGGTCTCCGGCTCATGCGCCCTCTGACGCCACCATAGCCGCTCAGTGCAGCCCCCGTCCGGCCTCAGCAGCCAGGAAAGGGTCACCTGCGGGGGTCATGCTGCAAGGCCCTGCCTGATGTCACGCAGCACGGGGAGCGGTGACCCGAGGAAGAGCCCTAGAGGAGGCCCGTTACCTCCATAGGAGCGTCCCTCCCGGGGGCTGACGTCCCAGACGTAGCACGTGCTACCCCGTCTGGGGTGGAGAAGAAAGAGCACATGACCGCCATTCTTACCCAGCGATTCAGGGCATCACACGAGTGTCTTTCCCGGCCGACTGCCGAAGGTGCCATGTTGGGCACAGGGACGGCTTTAAGCACTGGATCTGACACCAGAACACAGAAAGGGGATTCACCTTCTAGAAACACAGCTCCACACACACCCCTCAAACCTTATTTCACTGAGCTCCCAACAGAACCTGAGAGAAGTCTCAAATATTACAGAAATTAAAATGTCTACCTCACAATAAATGGGGAAACAAAACATGGCGTATACATGCAACGTAGTGTTACTCATCTTTAAGAAGCAAGGAAATTCTCTCACAAGCTCAATATGGATGAACCCTGAGGACATTACACTAAGTGAAATAAGCCAGTTACAAAGACTCATGCCGCATGACTCCATGGATATGAGGTACCCACAGGAGTCAAACTCAGAGACAGTAGGTAGATGGTGGTTGCCAGGGGCTGGGAGGGAGGACGGAAATGGGGAGTTAGTGTGTAATGAGTATGGAGTTTCAGTTTTGCAAGATGTAAATGTTCTGGAGAGCTGTTGGACAACAATGTGGATGTATTTAACCCTACTGAACTATACACATAAGATGGTAAACTTTTCTTTACCACAACTAAAATTTCTTGAAAATGTGTATCTTAAGCTTCCACAACTTTTTTCCTCATGAAAAATATAACGCTTGAATATAGTCTCACAAACAGAATTCTTAATTTCATTTAAGAAGTCTTTTTTTTGGGGTCCTGGGATCGAGCCCCGCATCGGGCTCCCTGCTCAGTGGGAAGCCTGCTTCTCCCTCTGCCGCTCCCCTTGCTCATGCTCTCCCTGACAAATAAATAAAATCTTTAAAAAAAGAACTTTGAGAGGAAATGAAAGTATAACATTTTCAGTTACCAACTAGTCTATCAACCACTGAGCGAGGTAAATCAGGGAACCCAAGAGCACCCACAGTGGGCCTCCCAACAGAATTATCCTCCTTTCATTCAAATGGTCTGGGTGCCTGCTTGTGCCAGGTGCTGTGCTGAGCACGTGGGTTATAAGGCACACAAGGTTTCTGGCATCCTGCTGTTTATATTCTATTGAAGAAACACTGTAAAGAAAAAAATGAAATCACCATATACTGTTGCTAGTGCCATGAAAAAAGGTAGGGCCTCTGATACAGTCGCTTTAGACAGGACAGATAGGGAAGGCCTCTCTGAGGAGGCTGGACATTATGGAGACCTGAATGGTGACAGGGAGCCAGCCAGAAGAAGAGTGAAGGGCAACGTGCTTGAGGCAAAGGGAACAGCAAGTGCAAAGGTCTTGCTCTAGGACAGTGCAGAATGTTCTAGAAACTCAGAGAAGACCAGTCTGACTAAAGCAATGATCAAGAGAAGAGATGGCCTAAAAGGAAGTCAGAGAAAATGGCAAAGGCTAGACCCCACAGGCCTCACAAGGTACAGAGCTTGGACTTAATTCAATAGAAATCGTAAGATACTGAAGGGTCTGGGCAGCGACAGGGCACAACGGGACTCCCACGTGTATCACCACCCACTCTCCATGCAGAGAATGGTCCCGAATGGGGTGTGTACAGTACACGGAAGTGAGAGATCAGTTTGGTGGGGACCGTGGCTGTCCAGGTGAGAAAAACCTGGACTAGGACGGGGGCGCTTGGGACATCCTTTAAAAATAGCCTCAGGTTATTCCCAATCTCAACTGCCAATGTCTTTACTGTATGTTTACATAGTATTTTAAAGATTTTATTTATTTGAGAGAGAGAGAATGAGAGAGAGCACATGAGAGGGGGGAGGGTCAGAGGGAGAAGCAGACTCCCTGCCGAGCAGGGAGCCCAATGCGGGACTCGATCCCGGGACTCCAGGATCATGACCTGAGCCGAAGGCAGTCGCTTAACCAACTGAGCCACCCAGGCGCCCTACATAGTATTTTAAATTACTTAAAAAAATAAACTGTGATAAGCACAAAAAAATAAAAGAGAGATTTGGGGGCCCTAACTCAGATACTCTGATTCACTAGGTTGTATATACATACGTATCCAGATCTCTCTTTTCAAGGGACTCTTACCCATTCATTCTAGCACTAGTCCAGGGACTGGCATTTGGAAACCACTGGTTTGATCACAGGAAACTATCAGTAAAATGCTAAGGCATTTAGGCCGGGAGTTTTTGTGAAAATTTTTATAAATTTTTTTTTTTTTTTTTTGAGAGAGAGCAAACATGCACAAGAGCGGGGGTGGGGAGGGACAGAAGGAGAGGGAGAGAATCTTTTTTTTTTTTTTTTTTATTTGCGAGAGAGAGAATGAGAGACAGAGAGCATGAGAGGGAGGAGGGTCAGAGGGAGAAGCAGACTCCCTGCCGAGCAGGGAGCCCGATGCGGGACTCGATCCCGGGACTCCAGGATCATGACCTGAGCCGAAG
>NC_058407.1:149090554-149141871 GCF_002201575.2 Neomonachus schauinslandi
CCTGAGCCGAAGGCAGTCGCTTAACCAACTGAGCCACCCAGGCGCCCAGAGGGAGAGAATCTTAAGCAGGCTCTACACCCAGGGTGGAGATCATGACCTGAGCCAAGATCAGGCTGAAAATTATTAACATTTTCTGAAACGATGACTGAAGATTTTAGCAGTCAAAATATTTTAGACTATATCTGTTGAAATGGTTTAAAATTCAAAGCCCTTAAACACAAGTACAAAAATAACTCTTTTTAGAATCCCTTACCTGAGCCTGGTAATTCCTGGAAAAACCTGAACACCACTACTGGAGAGCTGAGCTCATCTTCCACCTGAAAAATCAATCTGATATTACCAAGTAACATTAAACCCCAACACCTGCAAAATAAAACAGTGAGTTTGGAAAAACAGGCTAGAGATAAGCATATTTTCTTAATAAACACGTAAAACTCAAAGGTTAATTTCACTTGCTACAGAAACAACAATCAAGGGTTTAGTAAAATTCCTAGAAATAATTCTAAGCTGGTTCTAAGAATACACTGCTGAATTAGAACATCTGACACTGGCACGCTGAAATTAAAGCAGGAGGAAACTATAATGATAATAAACATAAGTGTGCCATTAAAGATCAAAGGAGGCAAGGAAAAAGTATAACCAGAATCAGTGTTGGGAGAGCTGAAGCTTTCAAGAATCTAGAAATTATGCTAACTCAAGCAGGACTGACTGCAACTTTTTTTTAAGATTTTAGAGAGAAAGCCGGGGGGGGGGGCGGTGTTGGGGAGGTGGGGAGAATACGCTCCATGCCCAGCGTGGAGCCCGACATGGGGCTCGATCTCAACGACTCTTGAGATCATGACCTGAGCCAAAACCAAGAGTTGGGACACTTAACCGACTGAGCCACCCAGGTGCCCCTGACTACAACATATTTTATATTCACAGACATAGTATTCTCACTTTGTAAAACTCTCAGAACAGGATGTAAGTCCTGCTGGCAAGAAGATAAACACAGTCTAGAGCTTCTGAAGCTTCATATTTTCTCAATCACTGAAATGGTCCTTATATTCGGGACAGGGGTCAGATGACTAACTTCATTAATGGATTTCATTACAGACAAAAACATTCACTGCATTAAGATAAGCCAGCATGAAGTTCATGCTCACCATTGAACAAACACACAGCTGGCCCTCAGCTCCACCACAGGGTCAGGATACAAAGGGAACAGCAATGCCCTTGACAGAATATGACACACAGGGACAGAGGATCTCTGAGCATTCAACAATTCTGGTCATAAAACCTATTTTCCAGGGCGCCTGGGTGGCTCAGTCGGTTAAGCGTCTGCCTTTGGATGTGATTCGGATCAAGCAAGATGTGTATCCAATCTACCAACTTACTGAGCTGATTCCTGTGCTCACCTATCATCTCCTCTGACTTTCACATAAACAAATAAATCTATTAATACTTTTAAAGCTGGAGGGGCTTAATATCTAAATAGAATAGAGTAAACCCAAGAAAGAAACAGAAACAAAAGCAACAAAATTCTACAGCCATTCCCCCATCCTCACTTCGGATAAGTCAGGATGATTTGAGTGCTGAGATTTCTATATATAGTTTAATACAGTCTTTGGTTTCCTATTTCTTTGAGCTTGGTGGTCTCAAATGTCAGTGTATGAGAAATACTGTCCAGGGTTATGTACACAGAATTCTGCTTCTAGCACATGGCAGACTGAAATGCTGGATTAAATACCCTGATAACCAAAAAAACTTTTAAACCACGGCTAGGCTCACAAAAACAGTAAATCTAGAAAGAAGAGAAAGCAAAGAATATTGTTGGCTGAGCAGAGGCTGCAGGAAGGGGAGCAGGTACGGGAATCTGGCTTTAACATCCAGAGTCTTCAGGCCCATGTGCGGATGGCAGTAGAGGGCACATAAATCCGGGACCCTTGAAGGATGCTCCAGGTGAAAAGAGGGAGAGAAAAACTCCACCCGCTGACCAGCAAGAGGGTTTACCGCCACTTGAGGCTCTGTCTACAGAGGGAGAAAAAAATTCTCTCATGAGAGAGCAAAGCATCAGGTAGGTGTGCACCACAGAGGCCTTGATGTCCCATGTGGCGCAGGAGTCCTGGAGCTGTGGAACTGACGGACAGACCTGGGCCAGTCACACAGGCAAAAACATCTAGTTCTCAGTGACAAGTTATGACACACCCACACAGGCAGGAGTCGGCAGACACCGTCCAGGGGTGATCCAAGAACTGAAATAATAAAGCAACAATCAGAAATTCAGAAATAGACGGTAGCAACCATTCTCAAATAGAAAAATGAAGACCAGGAACAATTAAAAAAAAAAAAAGATGACTGAAAAGGAGGCACCGACTTGAATAAGAACTAGAAAGAACATGCTGGAAGGCAGAAGAAGTCATGGAAAGTAAAAGCCCAGCGAATGGCTGACGCAGATGCCAGGCAGCTCAGGAGCAAAGAAAGGCCTGGAGAAGCTCATGAGGCAGCGGCAAAGAGGCGGCGCTGGGACGTGTCAGAGGGGCGCATGGCACACGGAGCGGCGAGGTTCACTACGCTGCCAACTCAAGGTCCAGAGGTAAGACCGGAGAAAGAGGTCATATTTGCAAAAACAAACTTGACAAAATTGATCAGGAAAAAAAAAAAAAAAAAGAACCCTCAAGTTTAATAAGCACAAGTCCCAAGCAGGAGTTTTAGAAAATCTGAGGATTTTCGACCACGGTCAAAGGAGCAGGACCCTAAGGACGGAGACGATCTTTTTTTTTTTTTTTTTAAAGATTTTATTTATTTATTTGACAGAGAGAGAGATAGCGAGAGCAGGAACACAAGCAGGGGGAGTGTGAGAGGGAGAAGCAGGCTTCCCGCGGAGCAGGGAGCCCGATGCGAGGCTCGATCCCAGGACCCTGGGATCATGACCTGAGCCGAGCCGAAGGCAGACGCTTAACGACTGAGCCACCCAGGCGCCCCCCTAAGGACGGAGACGATCTTAAAGGCCAGCAGAGATGTAAACGGTGCATGGGGGCATTCTGCGGTTTTCAGGGGTAATAAGGGTGAAATATCAGACTCCCCCCCGTAGGTGCCAAGGTTAGAACGAGGCCCACGGGCCCAGGAGAGGCAGGCAGGCAGCCCACGACTCGGCTGCTGGGAAGACGGGCACCAGCCCACGGACCCAGCAGCTGCCCCAGGCCTCCCGGCAGCGGGAAGAGGCCCTGGGCTGCTGAGCCTGGGAAGCACGTCTGTGCTGCAGACACAGCTCGTCTCCAACGCCCTGGCTTCAAGTCCTGGCCCTGCCGCCTACTATGATGGGACTCGGGACACGTGACCACAGCGAAGAGAGACGAAGTAACATCACTCCACCGCAGTGACGTCCCGTGATGACTCAATGACTGGGGATCTGTGGGAACACCACACAAAAACTGTGGCAAGAGCAAAAGCCATTTAATAATGACCAGGATTTTGTGATGCCCTACAATCTTCACTTTGCTTTTTCATACATTATCTGATCTGCCCTTTGTAACAAGTCCCTGAAGCAGGACAAATACTAAGTTCTCCTGAAAACCGACCGGGGACAGAACGGCCCACTGGTTCAGAACACAGGCCAGCTCCACCGCGTCCTACAGCCACGTGGCCCAAGCAAATCACTGACCTGCTCTGGGCCTGATTCCTCACCAGGAAGGAGGAGACAGCCACTGCGACCAACTCACAGATAGATTTATTCATTCACACTTAAATGCCTACTCTAGGCCAAATAATAAACTTGGCACACTATGAAAAAACCAAAAGACAAAAGTCCCTGCCTTTACAAAGCGTCTACAAAGAAAAACAGACAAGGAACACACACACGGTCTCAGGTAGTAAGAACTGCAATGAAGGACACACCCAGGGGACAGAGTGATGGACAGTGGCAAGGCTGGCTCACATAAGACAGCCAGGCAAGGCCTCTCTGAAGACATGATATTTGGTGGGGTTTTTTTTTTTTAAGATTTATTTATTTATTTGAGAGAGACCGTGTGAGTGAGCAGAGGAGGGGCAGAGGAGGGGCAGAGGGAGAGGAAGAGAGAGAATCCTCAAGCAGACTTCCTGCTGAGCAGGGAGCCCGATGCGGGGCTTGATCCCAGGACCCTGAGATCATGACCTAAGCTGAAATCAAAAGTCGGATGCTCAGCCGACTGAGCCACCCAGGCACCCCTGAAGACATGATATTTGAACTAAGATCTGAAGGGTAAGAAACGAGTCTTGAAAAGAATGGAAAGGAACAGTGCTTCCAGCTAGAAGGAAGAGCACACACGCAGGGGACTACGGTGAGGGGTAAATGAGAGAACCCCCGTGCTCAGCGCTGTGCACGGCACACGGCATGCATCTCACACCCGGCAGCTGTGATGAGGGCTGTTACCGAAGCCTCAGTGCTGCACGGGGTTGGCCAGTGGTTGTACCTTTTCCGAGAAGAGCATCCACTGGAGGGAGGGATGGAGCAGGGTTCCCTGGCCTTACACAGATGCCCCAAACCCACTGGTGATTAACCAGCACCAGCAGAATCTCCCAGCTTGGAGGAGGAGGAGGGAGAGAGGATATGAGAGCCTGAGTGGGCTCAGCAAGGGAGGGACAGAAAGTCCACTGGCCCAGCACTGCCTTGATTCCTGCCATCTTGCTCATGCTAGTCCATAGTCTGGCTTCTCTGTTTACTAAAGGAGTCCAACCAACATACCTTCACTGACAACTGAGCTCACAGGCTTAGGCAGTTAAGAGAATGACTCAATGTCACAGGACCTCGGTGGTATGGCTGAAATGAGAACCCAGGTCTCCTGAGTTAACATGCATCCCTCTGCTTCTCCAATGGGCCACTCTCCTCTTCCAAACTAGAACTTGGGTCATCTCAGGTCAACTGAATAGGCTCCAAGCTCCTACTCTGAAGGCAACGCCGAGCAGCCCCCCTCTCAGGCCCTTAAAGCGAACTGTGTACTAAAATGGAAATAAACACTATTAATTTGAACCCCAAATTAACTCACGTATTAGTTTTGCACTTAACTGGGTCCTGCAGCACCCAGTGACCCTGTTTAAATTAGAATCTGACCTATATTTTCTGAAATTCTAAAATACAATGAAGCAAAACATGAAAACATTCAAGCCTGAACTGATACTTGGTTATTAGCCCTGCTAAATCCTCATCTCCTTGTCTGGTAATTACCCCTAAACAGCACTCTCCGATAGAGTTTGGCATCTTTTAGGGAGATACCAGGGGAAGACAAGAGCAAGGTCACGTGCTTATCTTTTCCTTACTCCTCACTCTGTGCAAATGAAAACTCTAGTGTCAGAAGATTTCAGAAAAAGTCATCCAAAACATTGTGAGAGACAAAATGACTTTTCATATCAGGAAGATGGGTGTTTTAAAATCACTGGTCAGGTGGTCAACAGTGTTTGTGCATTTCTAAATTTTAACAGAATAAAACTACAAATGATTATATGAAAAGCACCAAAGGGGTTCAGCAAATGGTACAAATTTCTGGGGTTTGTGCTTTCTGTAGAGTTAGGTCATTAGGATGTGCATGATTCTCTTCCAAAGAATGTGGGTTTTACTAGAATTGTCACAATTACACTGAAATGCATCAAATCTGGAGATCATTCTAACTTGAACTTAAGCTATTTACTTCAAAAACAGATCAAATTATATACCGTACCAAGATTTTGATGTGGTTCACTTTCTTCAGACTTTCTTGTAACCGTTGACTCTGCGAAAGACAAACAACAGCTTATGATTACCATAATTTCATTAAATTATATGTATTTAATAATTACTTATTATAATTTCCCTAGATCAACATAACATATTAAGAAATGGTTTTTAGGAGGGTCTTTGCAGGCCTGCAAACAAGGATCTCAGGCAGATAAAGCCATCTGTCACTTGGTGGCTCCTGAGGTAGGCTGCCAATTCTTGCTTTTCAACTACTGCAAACATTCCCCGATCTCTCGGTTGCAAGTTACATGCAGTGCTTCCAGAAAGGCTTTTTCTAATAAGACATATGTGAATTTGTCATACTAGCAACATAAGTCATTCATTCTTTCAAAACCTACTCAGTACATGGCCACAAATGCAAAAACAAACTACTATACCAAACTAAAAAGCTTCCGCACAGCAAAGGAAACCACCATCAAAATGAAAAGTCAGCCTACTGAATGGGAGGAGATATCTGCAAACAATTTACCTGACAAGGAGTTAATGTCCAAAATATATACAACTCCTACAACTCAAGAGCAAAAAACCAAAATCTGATTAAACAATGAGAAGATCTGAATAGAGATTTTTTTTCCAAAGAAGACATCCAAATGGCCAAGAGAATCATGAAGAGATGCTCGGTATCACTCATCGTCAGGGAAATGCAAATCAAAACCACAATGAGATATCACCTCACACCTGTCAGAATGGCTAGTATCAAAGAGAAAAGAAATAATAAACGTGGGCAAGAATGTGGAGAAAAGGGAACCCCGGAGCACTATTGGTAGGAAAGCAAACTGGCATAGCCCCTATGGAAAGAGTATGGAGGTTCCTCAAAAATTTAAAAATAGAACCACCTTATGATTCAGCAATTCCACTTCTGGGTATTTATCCAAACAAAGCAAAAACACCAATTTGAAAAGATATCTGCACCCCCTCCCCCATGTTCACTACAGCATTATTTACAATAGCCAAGATGTAGAAACAACCTGAGTGTCCATCAATGGATGGATGAATAAAGAAAATGTCGTATGTAATATACATACACAAGGAAGCATTATTCACCATAAAAAAGAATGAAATCTTGCCATTTGTGACAACATGAATGGACCTTCAGGACATTATGCTAACTGAAATAATTCAGAAAGAGAGAGACAAATAGTGTATGATATCACTTATATGTGGAATCTAAAACAAAACAAAAAACCCCACAGGCTCATAAATCCAGAGAACAGACTGGTGGCTGCCAGAGGCAGGGGGTGGGAACTGGGGCAAATGGGTAAAGGTGGCTTAAAGATACAAATTTCCAGTTGTAAAATAAGTAAGTCACAGGGATGTCATGTTCAGCGTGGTGACTATAGTTCATAACACTATATTGCATATCTGAAAATTGCTAAGAGTAAATCTTAAAAGTCCTCATCAGAAGAGAAAATAATTCTGTAACAGTGTATGGTGACATGTGTTAACTGGATTTGTAACTGTGGTGATTATTTCCCAATATACACAAATATTGACTCATCATGTTGTACACCCAAAACTGATATAATGTTATATGCCAATTATAGCTCAAAAAACCCCACAGAACTGAGTGCAAATGTGCCCAAGACACAGAACCTGATACTGGGGAAGGAAGAGCAAAGATAAATGAGCTGTTCAGAGCACATGGTCTGGAATAAGCACATCTGAGTTCAAAATCTCACCTGTGGGACAAGGAGTAAGTCCATCTGCCACTTACTAGCTATGACCTTGGACACCTTATTCAGCCTCTCTGCGCTTCAGGTCCCTCGATGATAAAATGAGGAGAGTAGCTATCTGAAAGGGTTGTTGTGTCAGGTGCCTAGAAACAGTCTCCAGAACACCGTGTGCATCACGTCTGTGTGATGACCTACCTACTGCCTCATCGTTCTATAGTCGTTGTTGTTTTTAAAGATTTTATTTATTTGACAGAGACACAGCAAAAGAGGGAACATAAGCAGGGGGAGTGGGAGAGGGAGAAGCAGGCTTCCTGCTGAGCAGGAGCCCGATGCGGGGCTCGATCCCAGGACCCTGGGATCATGACCTGAGCCGAAGGCAGACACTTAATGACTGAGCCACCCAGGCACCCCTCATCGTTCTATTGTTATCTCAATCCAAGGTCTCTCATTATTGATGTGGCGATAAAAGAGCATCTACGTTATGGGGTTGGGGTTCATTCACTCTGCAGTTATTTACTGAGTGTCAGACACTGGAAAACCCCTCATGAAAACTACTTCTTAGTATGTTGCTACCAGTGGACTTCATATCCTAGGAAGTGCAAATGAAACCGTGCATGCACAGTGCGCGGCATAGTGCTTTGCACTGAGTAAATGCTCACTAACTGCTTCCCAGGAAGATGAGGAGAACAATGATGATGAGGATGATGGGAGGAAGCAGAGGAGGAGGATACAGATTTCTGCCCCCACAGATGGACTAGGAGGCATGAACGTACAGATGACCACACGTGCTACATTCCCCGGCAGTTTCCCACATGCTGGGAGCAGCGCGGAGTCAGCGACAGGCCATCAGACGTGGTCAGCAGGCCTGTGACCAGCTACAGTGTTTGCTTGCAGGAAGACAGAGCTGCAGTGACCTCCAGAGTTTGGTAGTTAACGTCTCATTATTTTCCAGTGCTCTGTAAGCCAAAGGGAATTGCAGAGCCCTCCCCTGATGCCCAGACCTTCCCCAAAGTGACTAAGTTACCATGGCAATAAAGGTCTCCCCTTCTGAACAACCAAACCTCAAGACGTGAGCTGACAGTCCAGTGACAAAATTTTTTTAAAGATGTGCTTTTGTAAACCTAATGAACACAAATCTTGAAATTATCTCATGTAAAAATCAAACTACTTCATTTACAGCGTTTCTGCTGCATGAGAAAGGAGTCTCAGGATGAACGATCCTGACATTACAAACCCAAAGATAGCTGCTACGGTGACACAAAGATACGAATTTCCCCTAAACATAAAAATGACACGTGAGGAAGTACTGATTCCACAGAACACATTTAAAACAAAGATTTATTTTTAAATCCATCTGCATGTGATCAAGCACTACTGTGAGAGCCTCACACGTATGCGCTCATTCAGTCCTCCTAACAATCTCTTATTACATCACCCCCGTCTACCACGTAAGCCAACAGACTTAGAGAGGAGTCGGCAAGCTTTCAGACTCAGCTCAAACTGCATAAACATGACTTTCTTTGCTTTCTAAACTAGAGCATAATGACACATTTTCACAAGAACGCCTCATACAGAAGGAGAATTATAGAACTGTCCCTAGAGCCTTGCCATTTGGGAGCCCAAGCCAGCTGGTATTAAAAACACGCAGCCCATCCATCATCAACCCCCAGTGGCCATATTTCCTTCCCCCTCAAGAGACAGCCAGTCAGGGGCCACATTTACCTCCCGCCCCCTTTTGCTTCTTTCACTCCTTGGCTCTCATCTTGTGACTTCTTTTCTCATCCTATGCTGACATGGGCATTCATCTAATCTCATTTCATGTGGCCACAATTGTTGGGACACCCCAGCAGTCCCTCCCAGAACTCCACAGGAAATGTACGCATGCAATCTGCTTGCTTATGAGAAGCCAAATCCAGACAAGAAGATCATGGATGGTGGGTGAGGCAATGAGGCAGTTTTCCGTCGCTGCTTTTGCCACAGAGTACTGGTGGCTCATTTATTTACTATTTTTATTTTTGTAAAGATTATTTATTTGACACAGAGAGACACAGCCTGAGAGGGAACACAAGCAGGGGGACTGGGAGAGGGAGAAGCAGACTCCCAGCTGAGCAAGGAGCCCGATGCAGGGCTCTATCCCAGGACCCTGGGACCATGACCTGAGCCGAAGGCAGACACTTAACGACTGAGCCACCCAGGCGCCCCTGGTGGCTCATTTAAACTTGAGGTTTCTACTCACCAGTTGGCAGGCATGCTTAATCCTCTCCACAATCCCATCGAGGCCCAAGTACTGTAAAGACAACCACAGTGGCAGGGCACGGAGTTTGTCTGCTGGCTTGTTTGATGTAAGACCGGCAACTAAAGTCTAAAAAAAGCCAATATGGTTTTAGCGATCAAAGCCAGTGAAGACACACAGCAGAATTACCTAGTTACCATTTTCCTCTGCACTTAGTATGGTTCAGATGCTATGCCAGGCACTTGGCTTGCCTTATTCATCTGACCATCTAACGGCCCCATGAGGCAAGTATTCTAGACAACCTAGGTCAGAGAACTTGCTTTCAAGGGCTCACGGCTCAGGTGTGGCAAAGCCAGGATGAGAATCCAGATGGGTCGTGTCCCAGAGCCAGAACTCTCAGGCACTCAAGAGGAAGCCCCTTCCAAGGCTGTTCTGAGTATCCTCAAACACCTGGCCATTATCGGCTGAGCAATACATTAACTGTTTTAGTAAGAATCACTTAAAGCTTATTTTGCATAGGCCTATCACTAACTGATCTACTCTTAAGAACCACTTCTTAGAAAAAATACGTTACAACCTTCTAGACAATGGGGATCAAGAGCTTTAACTACTTTTAATAGTAACATCACTTCTGGGGACATATTCTAAGGACATAATTTGAAATACAGAAAGATGCTCATTATTTTAGTAACAAAATTTTGAAAACATCTTAAAAGTTGACAAACAGAGAATGATTAAATTGCAGTATTTAAGTAACAGAATATTACGCAGTCATAATGTCATAAGAAGTTCCTCATACACATGGGGGCCTATGAGGAGAATAAATAGAAAAAACGTATACAGTACTGTTTCACTTACGTCAGAAACATTTTTTTGATAAAAAAGTCACAGAAGTGGCATTAAGGAAACTTTCCACTTTTTCCCTATTTTGCTCCCAGACTTGCTAATGATTATTAGCCACTCCCCAGTCCCTCCCAATGAGAGAGTGAGCTTACCAAGGCAGGATCGTCGTGTTTATAAAGGGTGACTGCAGGGACAGCCGGCAAACCCAGCCATGGACCCGGAGTCAGTGTCATGCTGTCACATTTGGTTGCAGCCTACCAGAGAGAAAACAACTTTTTGTTACAGACCATCAGAATACACTAAACCCAACACCCTCCTCCATCCATAAAAACATGAAAAGCCATCAGGGATTGTTTTTGTTTTTTTTAAAGTAGGCTCATGCCCAGCACAGAGCCCAACATGAGGCTTGAACCCACGACCCTGAGATCAAGACTGAAGCCAAAATCAAGAGTTGGATGCTTAACCAACTGAGCCACCCAGGCGCCTCGGGGATTAAGTGATTTTAAATTCCTTCTTAAAAACACAGTATTTAGTAAATCAATCACATACCAGAACTGATGAGGAGACATAACCTAGAGCCAAGGTTGCCAGATTCACACTGGGAAAAAAAACACAAATTATTTATTGCTGCTTATTCACTAAGTTTATACTTAAAAAAAAAAAAAAAAAAAGGCTGTGTTGTTTTAAGCCGACATTTAAATGTCTCTCAGCCGGGTTATAAGTGCTTATATTAAGAGAAAATGCGGCATATACCAATTTCAGCAAAACCCTGAAAATGCGCTTTAATCAAATGTGTTTCAGGGGATGTCACCTACTGATGTAATGTAATGGGTGTCTTGTTTTATATCTTTCATATAAAAGATTTTCTAGTCATCAACTCTTTCCCAGAGGGACAAAATAACCCAGCTCCTATGGCGTGCTGGTGATGGATTCCTGGAGCTGCCCCGTATCCTCCCCTAAGCCCTTCTGGGAAACCACCCCAATCTCGTCCATCAGACCACAGCTTTGGGTGGAGGAGACACCTGCTCCAGAGGTGGGCAAATCACCGAAACTACGGAAGTGTTACATTTCCCTGGCCATGGTGATGGGCTCAGTAAGAGGCTTTTGTTGGGACTTGTGACCCTCAGAACACAAACCTGGAAAGCAAGCTGGAGCCACTGCAACTACTTTGCACCAAAATAGAAAGTCTATCTATAGATGGAGGCACCATAGAGGAAATTAGGCCAAGTGACTGGGGGAGAGGGTGGGGAGAGGAAGATGCTGAGCCCTGGCTGATGCTGTGCCTAAAATAATCCTAACACATCTTTTTAGTTACGTGAGCCAATAAAATCTCTTCTCGCTCACGCCACTTTGGGCTATTTTGTTACCTTTACCATAGAACCCAATGAGCCCTTAGAGACAAACGTTACAACAAAATAAGAGCCTGGATGCCCACTCTTGATGAGCACTGCGTGCAGGCCCAGCACGGAGCCAACCTCACCCTCCACTCACCCCTCCACGTGAAGCCATATGCCATACTGCTCACAGAGTTCTTTCAAACGTCCAATCTTATCTGTGTGCCCTACTGCCGCAGTTCCTAGGATAAAACACACAAAAAAGGATACTAAAAGCAACAAATACTTTCTGAGTCTTTACAGCATGATAAAAGCTTTTAAATACGTTATCTCTAAGAAGGAAGTAACATTCTACCTGTTTTACTGAGATTTTCTATGTGAACTGGCTTAAAATCAACTTTTACAAGTTGGTAATTCAAATTCTTAAGTGTGCATATTCTCCATTTTATGTATGTATGTAAGAAGCAAGCTTGTTAATACTGTTACTTAAAACCTCTATATGCTTTTTTTCCTATATACTTGATGTTCTTTCAGGAGAAATATATTCAAGTCTCTCACTAAGATGGTGGGTTTGTCAACTTATACTTGTATTTTATCAATTTTTCCTCAGGTTTTCCTTTATATTTTTCAGTTACGTTCATCAGCATTCTTAACTACTATGTCTTAGTGGATTATATGAATTTATATAATTAGTGTGGAGTCTACTTATCTCACACTAACATGGCTACAGTACTTTCGTTCTGTCACTATGTGCCCAAGATACCCTTTTCCACACTTGCTTTTTGTCATTTTCTGGGTTTTTATTTAGGTATGTCTATTTTAAGTGTACACAGATAAATTTGCAGGGTTTTTTTTTTAACCCAATACGAGAGGTTCTTTGTTTTAATATGCTAAAGTCAGTTTAAATATACTGAATGCTTTAACCTGTCCCCTTGATGAATCTGTTTACACTACAGGTTGGGTAGGCGGCTCCCTCTTCACAGAGCATGAGTAAAATGGAACTCGTGCATTCTCCCGACCATCCTAAACTTCCAGTTAACAGAATCCCACCTGATAAGGTTGCATACCCTCACCAACTGCCAACAAACACAACCAACGCAAGTGGTTCCTTTGCAGGGTTTAGGTCAATAAATCATTCATAACGGATTTTTGTATATAGAGTGAGGTAAGGGTTAAGGTTCAATTTTTTTTTCCCATGTGGATATCCGCTAGTTCCAAGACCACTGGTGGAAAAGACCCACTTTTCTTCCCTTGAAATACCCTGGCGTCTTTGTAACAAGTCAAGTGACCCTATATATGTGAGTCTATTTCTAAACTCTACTGTCTTCAATTAATCCCACAGTGTTCTGTGGGACAACTTTATATTAAGTCTAAAAGCCAGATAGCCTAAGTCTTTGAATTTTGTTCTTTTTCATAATTATTTTGGCTATCCGTCACATCCTCTGTATTTCCATATAAATTTTAAAATCAGCTTATCAGCTTCTGTAAGAAATTGTAGCCTGCTGAAATTTTGACAGGGGCTGATCTGTACAATCTACAGATTAATTTGGGGAAATTAGACTTCATAATATTGAGTCTTTCCACAGGTACATATCCTGTATCATTCCATTCATTTGGGTTTTCTTGAATTTCTCTCAGCAATATTTGTAGTTTTCAGTGTACCAATCTTGCATATATTTTGTTAAATTTATCCATAAAGTTTTCATTTTTTTGATGCTATTATGAATGGCATTTTTAATTCAATTTCAATGGTTCATTGCTGGTATACAGAAATCCTGCAACCCTTGATCAATTTGCTTATTGTTCTAATGGCTTTTCTGTAGTTTCCTTAGGACTTTCTATCTAGATAATCAGGCCATCTGCAAGTAAAGACAGTTAATTCTTTCTAGTATGTGTGTCATGTCATTATTTTTCTTGCCTTATGCACTGTCTGGAGCTCCAAGTGCAATGCTGAATATGATGAGGGAAGCACAGCAGAAAGTGGTTGTTGAACTGCCACGCTCAAGGTGCACATTTAAGTATGACATTTTAAAATTCAATTTAGAAAGGAGGCACACAAAAGAGAGAAGCACTTACAACCTAAATGAGAAAGGACACACATCAACAAAATAACTCCCCAAACAAACCAACAATTAAAGGGAATCTAAGGAGCTAAGTGTAGTATTGTAATTCTCACCATGATGCTGACACAAACCACCTTAAACATGTGGTGCGCAAACATTTTAGACTTTTTTTTTAGGCTAAGTACCTAGTCTTTCTCTCATATGTCTAAAATGCGAGATTCAGTTCATAATACCTACCAGCATTTGCTACAAGCAAAAGGGGCAGTTTTCCGCGTTCTATATCATCTTTAATCAGCTTCTCCAGGAAGGCAACATCCTAGATGAAAAGGCAAACCACAAAAACATGAAGCAACTAGCATAAAAGCTATACAATAAAAAATCAGAACTTTCAAAAGAAGCAGATGACTCTCAAAATTAATCATGCCAATCAGTAAATCAGTTCTTTTCTTTTTTTTTTTTTTTTTTAAAGTAGGCTCCACACACAGTGTGGAGCCCAACACGGGGCTTGAATTCATGACCCTGAGATCAAGACCTGAGCTCAGATCAAAAGTCGGATGCTTAACCAGTTGAGCCATCCAGGTGCCCCTCAATTCTTATTCTTGACCATTTGTCTATTTTCTCTAATCACAGAGATAAAAATCAAATAGTTTCCCTTGAAGACTAACTACAAAAATCAGTTAAATGAGATCAAAGTTAAAAACTGCACATATACAGACAAATATTTCTCTAGTTTTAAATACTTATGTTTAAAAAAATATTCTCTCAATCCACCCCCCCCAAAATAGCCAAAAATTTATCTCTAATATTACTCATTGATGTATCCAAACCAGAAGATCAAACTACCTTGGAAAAAGAAACACGGAACCCTAAAACCTATCCCTTTTGTTTCTGGCTTCAGTATGGGAAGGCTTAACACTTGAATGTCTAAAAATAAGCAGAATAGGGGGAGGGAGGGAAAAATAAAACAAGATGAAATCAGAGAGGGAGACAAACCATAAGAGACTCTTTTTTTTTTTTTTAATTTTTTTTATTCTTATGTTAATCCCCATACATTACATCATTAGTTTTAGATGAAGTGTTCCATGATTCATTGTTTGTGCATAACACCCAGTGCTCCATGCAGAATGTGCCCTCCTCAATACCCACCACCAGGCTAACCCATCCTCCCACCCCCCTCCCCTCTAGAACCCTGTTTGTTTTTCAGAGTCCATCGTCTCTCATGGTTCGTCTACCCCTCCGATTTCCCCCGCTTCATTCTTCCCCTCCCGCTACCTTCTTCTTCTTTTTTTTTTTTTCTTAACATATATTGCATTATTTGTTTCAGAGGTACAGATCTGAGATTCAACAGTCTTGCACAATTCACAGCGCTTACCAGAGCACATACCCTCCCCAGTGTCTATCACCCAGTCACCCCATCCTTCCCACAAGAGACTCTTAATCATAGGAAACAAACTGAAGGTTGCTGGAGGGGAGGTGGGTGGGGAATGGGGTAACTGGGTGATGGGCATTAAGGAGGGCACATGATGTAATGAGCCCTGGATGTTATATAAGACTGAGGAATCACTGAACTCTACCACTGAAACTAATAATACACTATGTTAATTGAATTTAAATTAAAAAAAAAAATTTTTTTTTTAAAGAATTTATTTATTTATTTGACAGAGAGAGACACAGCCTGAGAGGGAACACAAGCAGGGGGAGTGGGAGAGGGAGAAGCAGGCTTCCCGCGGAGCAAGGAGCCCGATATGGGACTCGATCCCAGGACTCTGGAATCATGACCTGAGCCGAAGGCAGACGCTTAACGACTGAGCCACCCAGGCGCCCAAATTAAAAAATTTTTAAAAATTAAGGGAAAAGGGCGCCTGGGTGGCTCAGTTGGTTAAGCGACTGCCTTCGGCTCAGGTCACGATCCTGGAGTCCCGGGATCGAGTCCCGCATCGGGCTCCCTGCTCGGCAGGGAGTCTGCTTCTCCCTCTGACCCTCCTCCCTCTCATGCTCTCTGTCTCTCATTCTCTCTCTCTCACATAAATAAATAAAATCTTTAAAAAAAAAAAAAAAAAAAAAAATTAAGGGAAAAAAGCAGAATCCAATTCCAATCCCACATTTTTAAAATCTGCCATTCACAAAGCCAGACAACGATAACCATTCAAAGGACAAGCTTTAGAAGAAATTTCTGGTGCTTAACTGGACTCCCATGTTTCTACTTAAAGCAGGTGATACAGTAATGACAAGATTCCTTAAGAGGCAGGTGTTTCTGACCTATATGCCAGCCAACCTTCATGGACGTTCAAACCCGTAAGCACATATTATACAATAGGAAGATATAAGCAATAAATGAACAAGCTAATAATTATCTGGAGGCCAGCAAACAGAATTCAGTTGAAAGGAAGACACGGTTTCAAAACACAATTCCGTACTATTTTACAAACCAAAAAGAGAACTCACCATCTGATGCTGGGATCCAAACATAGTGTTACATGGCACACGACACAAGCAGGGGAAGGGCAACCCGAGCTGCAAGAAGAAACATACAATTTCGTAAGAAAGAGCTTTGTCACCATTCATTTATGCCCCCTAAAGAATGTGGCTCTAAGAAAAGTCACAATTACTCTTTTGAAACAATCTCTCCCCTTAGGAACTTTTTTTTTTTAAGATTTTTTTTTTTTTTTTTTTTTGCGAGAGAGAGAATGAGAGACAGAGAGCACGAGAGGGAGGAGGGTCAGAGGGAGAAGCAGACTCCCTGCTGAGCAGGGAGCCCGTGGAACTCTTAATATTATAAACAGATGTTGAAGGACATCTAGAAAGTCAAGTTTAAAAAAAGGGTGTACTTCCAGGAGCGGAGATTCTTTTTTTAAAGATTTTATTTATTTACTTGGGAGAGTGCACACTCGTGAGACAGCACAAGCAGGGGAGGGGCAGAGGGAGAGAGAGAAGCAGGCTCCTGGCTGAGCAAGGAGCCTGATGCAGGGCTCAATCCCAGGACCCCGGGATCATGACCTGAGCCGAAGGCAGATGCTTAACGGACTGAGCTACCCAGGCGCTGAGATTCTTATAAGAAGATACAGACAATGTAATATTCTCTGTGTCAACGAAATGAGTAACTATCAACTCATGTTCTAAATGAGTATCTTTGTTATATTCTAGAATATACCAAAAAATAAACAACACTTTTCCAAACCAAGAAATAACCAAGCTCTAAGCATTTTGGGAGATAATTTAGGATCCTTCCTCCAAGCATTAGTAATAAATAACACCAGCAAAAGGCATTCAAAGAGTAGGATCTCATTTATGGATCCACCCACTCCCTAAGAAGCAATAAATATGGATTAGCAGATGTACATTTCTTAAAAGAAACGAAGTCAGTGTTATGAATGGAGATAGTAATTATCAAATAAATTTTATATTCTTTATTTTTAGCTTCCAAATCCTTGAGGAGTTTATAGTTTTAGAAATTTTTTTTTTTTTTAAAGATTTTATTTATTTATTTGACAGAGAGATAGAGAGAACAGGTAGGCAGAGGCAGGCTCCCCGCCCAGCAGGGAGCCCGATGCGGGGCTCGATCCCGGGGACCCTGGGATCATGACCTGAGCCGAAGGCAGCCGCTTAACTGACTGAGCCACCCAGGCGCCCCGTTTTAGAAATTTTTAAACAGTTGCAGCATAGTGTTCTGGGTAACTAAGACCTGGTAGCACCATTTCAAGACCAAAAATTTAATGAGCACACTTTCTTCCCTTTCTTTTTAAATTATGAAACTGAAGCCCAAGTAAAACACACAATAAAAAATAAAGAAGTTTAAAGTGAAAATGCCGGGGCACGTGGGTGGCTCAGTCATTAAGCATCTGCCTTCGGCTCAGGTCATGATCCCAGAGTCCTGGGATCGAGCCCCACATTGGGCTACCTGCTCGGCGGGAAGCCTGCTTCTCCCTCTCCCACTCTCCCTGCTTGTGTTCCCTCTCTCGCCGTGTCTCTGTCAAATAAATAAATAAAATCTTCAAAAAAATAAAAATAAAAAAATTAAGTGAAAATGCCCTCCCCCCCCATAAGCCATCAAGCCACTACTGTTAAGAGGTTAGTATAAAACCTTCTAAATATTTTCTAAGTATTTATATAAATATTTTTTGGGTATGAAAAACATATACATATACACTTTATTTTTTTTTTTTAAAGCAAGTTCTGTGCCCAACGTGGGGCTTGAATTCACGACCCCGAGATCAAGAGTCGCATGCTCCACTGACTGAGCCAACCAGGCGCCTCACACATAAACACTTTCAAAAACATGAATATGACCATCTTATATATACTATTTTGCCATCTGCCTTTCTCACTTAACAAAATACCTTTATATAGCTTTTTTTTTTTTTTTAAAGATTTTATTTATTTATTTTGAGACAGAGAGAATGAGAGACAGAGAGCATGAGAGGGAGGAGGGTCAGAGGGAGAAGCAGACTCCCTGCCGAGCAGGGAGCCCGATGCGGGACTCGATCCAGGGACTCCAGGATCATGACCTGAGCCGAAGGCAGTCGCTTAACCAACTGAGCCACCCAGGCGCCCCCCCCCCCTTTTTTTTTAAGTAAGTTCTACACTCAGAGTGGGGCTTGAACTCATGACCCTGAGATCAAGAGTTGCATGCTCTTGTGACTGAGCCAGCCAGGTACACCCCCAACCCCATACGGAGTTTGAAGATTGGATTGCTGTCCAAGACAACTTTGGGTCCATAAGAACCTGGCCTGTAGTAGATACTCAGGAAGTAATTTGTTCCAGGTTCCTGTAAGGATATTATAAATCTGCTCATTCTATACACACTCAAAAAGAGGATATAAGGGGTGCCTGGTGGCTCAGTCAATTAAGTATCTGACTCTTGGTTGCAGCTCGGGTCATGATCTCAGGGTGGTGAGATCGAGCCCCGTGTTGGGCTCCGCGCTCAGCATGGAGTCAGTTGTTCCTCTCCCTCTGCTCCTCCCCCTGCTCTCTCATAAATAAGTAAAATCTTAAAAAAAAAACAACAAAAAAAGAGGACAAACTTTCTTGCCACCAGTGACCACAGCTCATTATCAACTTAGGTCCCAGAGTTTCCCCCATGTATCACCCCAGGATTCCTCCATCTTACAAAAGACAAACCCTCCAATCCTATGGGTTTTAAAACAATGTTGGCCAAGAGGCTGAACATTTTTTTGTAGCCCCCTAATTGGGCTACATGTACCATGAAATTGTACATGGTAATGTACATTTTTACAATGTAAAAATGGTAATGTTCTTTGATCTACCAATTCTAGATAGACTCTGAAAATCTATATAATCTAATCTAGAAAGTATTTTCTAAATATAGAAAAAGCTTTACACACAAAGATGTCCAGAATAATCCTATGCAAAGAGCATTACCTGAAAATGGTCAGAGAAAATAAAAGAATGTGAACATTTTAATTGCCCAAAAGGGAAACAGTAGTAAAATACCATACTGTCACTTGAAGGAATATTATGAAGATATTAAAAATAAACTGTACTTGGAGGAACTGTTGATACAGCGTATGTACCTGTTATAACACTAAGTGAAAAAAGCCAGACATAACCATGTAAAAACACATAACCATGTAAAAACTCTTTGATTAAAGTCTGGGGAAAAAAAACGTTGACTGTGGTTGCCTTTGGGCAACTAAAAAAATAAATACACATACACATACACACACATACACACACACACACAGTGCCTGGGAGGCCCAGTCAGTTAAGTGTCCAACTTTTGATTTCAGCTCAGGTCATGATCTCAGGGTTGTGGGACTGAGCCCCATGTCAGGCTCCATGCTGAGTATGGAGCCTACTTAAGATTCCCTCTCTCCCTCTCCCTTTACCCCCGCTTGCGTGTGCGTGCGCTCTCTAATATATATATATTTTTTTTCACACACACATATATATCTGAAAATTAATATACCTTTATATATTTTTTGATAATGACAAAACAAGCATATGTTTCTTTTCATTTGAAAAAAACTGCAGCTAAAGAAATGGGTCTACATACTATAAAGTTTCAGGACAGAACAAAACACAATTGCTTTAAAGTATCCACTGTATACCACATTACCTGATTACAAAGGTACTGGCCCAGGCCAGGCCTAGCAGCAGCACTAAGATATATGACAGGTTTTTTGTTATATAACACATTGAAACCATCCACTACAAAGTCTTCGTAACGAGAATGAATAGCAAGCCTACAAATCTTTGCAAGTCCTTCTCTTTCTTCTTCGTGGAAATAAGCGCAGCCATTTTCATACCTGTTAAGAGACAGCCATATATCAGTATGGTCTTATCTTTGGTTAACTCTGATTTTACAATCCTAATCTTACAATCCTGGAACTAATTATTTTCTTAACCTAGAAACTGTCACCTAGAACAGTCAAAGGAAGATAGGGATCACCCTCATCTTAGATGGCTGACCACACCTTACAGCTGGAGGTTATAAAGAACAGAGGAAGGGTACCTGGGTGGCTCAGTCTTAGCATTTCAGCCCTAAAACATCCGAAGTAAATAAAATTGTCAAAAATGCTAGGCAGCCTAACTTTTGCTTTCACTATTATCTGCCTGGGGCCAATTACTCTTCTTGGTCTGCTTTCTAGAAAAGGAGAGAGAATGTCAATTACAGGTGGTGGAATATTAGAAGAAAATTTCTCCTTTGCAATACAGTTAGGCAAACTTATACTCTTTCCCAACATCTGAAAGCAAGTCTCTCAAGTTAAATCTTACAGGGTTAGGCAAACATTCCTTTTCTTTAAAAGTAACAGCATAAACACAAAAATACCACTGGTCCTATGTCTTCCTTACCTGCTATAATTCCTTAATAATGCCAACATTATCACAGCATAAAGCAAATTTCAATTTCATAACACACACTCAAATTCCTTATGGCAGCATTTCCCTTCTACTAAAGCACAAGCTAGTATTTTGATTAAAAATACTTGCAGCATTTTCCTATTCTATCTTCTATCAACATATGCCAAGCAGGAATCCTAAAAACAAGTAACTCTGACATTATCCAAACTATATGTGCTTATGTTCTTGGCTCTTGACATACTCTTATTCTTTTGCTCATTTAATCCTCGTAACAATACCATAACATAAATATTGTTCTCCCCATTTAACAGATGGGGAAACTGAGATATTCAGAGATTAAGCAACCCTTCAAGAGGAAGGGGAAGAAGCAGACATGAACTTAGGTAGCAAAGCTCCAGAAAACAGTCTGTAGCCAACTCATATATGTCCTTACCTGAAAATTCTGCACAGCCATAACGTAGTGTCTGAAAGTATCCTGGTCATAAGTTTTCTAAGCTTCTCTTTGTCCAGAGTCGAAATATAAGCTCCCAGACTATGCCCCAGCAAAGCTATATGACCTTGTTCTCCAATATTCTGGATTCTGTTAATCAAAATGAATTATAAGAGCATTATTCAAAATACGAATAAAGCAATAAAACAAAACCTAGAGACACAGTATTTTCACAGAAATCTGTCAGACTTGAAATCCACTTAATGGCCTAGAAGGCAAAAATTCAGATAAATGTAAGAAATTTATGTATATAAAGTACTGATAATCCGGGGAACAAAAAGATTTTAAAAATTCAAATCCTAGGAGATAAATACCCTTATTTTTGTTGAATATCTACTAAATATACAAACTGTGAATAATTTTCTCTCATTTTTTTTTGTTTTTAATTAAATGCCAGCCTAAGAACTACGGAGCATAGTGCTGAGGTACACTGGGCAGAAAATAAGTTTTTCAGAGACTCATTAGATGAAGATCAATTCCCCACACTGAACAGCTGTTTATAACAATACAGCAAATTCAAGGGGAACCAGGTATTGTTTTATGCATAATTAAAATGGAAGGACTAATTTCCCTTATAAAGAGTAAATGTAAATTGTAAGAATAGAACCAAAAAATGAGACAGGATACTGGGCAAAGGACATAGTTCATAGTAAAGGAAATATAAACGGGCCTTAAAACACATTAAAAAGACATTTAACGTGATTCATAAGAAAAATGTAAACGAAAATTATGCTGACATATTTCTCACCTTGCAGCTTGGTAACAGCCCTTAGGTCTGCTAGGAGCCTTGCAGGCAAGGTGTGGGCAAAGAGATTTTGTCATGCACTGCTGGTGGGGCTATAAACTGGCATAATTTCACGGAAGGAAATTTGGCAATATCTATCAAAATTACAAATATACAAACTATCTGGCTCAGAAATCCCACTTTTTTTTTTTTTTAAGATTTTATTTATTTATTTGAGACAGAGAATGAGATGAGAGAGCATGAGATGGGGGAGGGTCAGAGGGAGAAGCAGACTCCCTGCTGAGCAGGGAGCCCGATGCGGGACTCGAACCCGGGACTCCAGGATCATGACCTGAGCCGAAGGCAGTGGCCCAACCAACTGAGCCACCCAGGCACCCGAGAAATCCCACTTTTAAGACTTTAATCTCCAGAAACACTTGCTTGTATGATAAATGACACACATACAGAGTTACTGGCGGCAGCAATGTTTGTGACAGTAAACCTGAACAGGAGACATGGTTCATTCATCCAAAGTAAAACTAAACAGCTCTTACAGGTGAAAGCTCCTTGTATACTGATAAATGATGAACTCTTAGACCTAAATGAAAAAAGCAAGGTACAGAACAACATAGAGAGTATTTACATACTGGAGGGAAGGTAGACTTTGCTTATGAACACATACACATAAAGGATCTCTGAAGAATACAGGAGGACAAGCTGGGGGGGGTGGGTAGAGTATGAAGGAAATGCCCCTTTTCATCCAAGGCCTCGTAATTTTAGAATTCACATCAATTTTGGGTTCAGGTAACATATGCCATCACATCACCGACTGAAAATTGCCTTTGTAGACTGTTTTCTATCTTTTGAAATTTGAAAAAGGAGAATGATTACTTCTGTCCCCCCCCAAATTAAAACAATTAACCATGAAACTAAATAAATAGCTAAGTGAGATGAATAAAAATAAATGGATGATTCACAGACAACGTGGCCTGCCACCAACAGATTCAGCTGTGGCAATTCTTAGCAGTCCGAAGCGGAAGTATGAAGCACACAGCAGTATTCTCTGGTCCCTCTGTCAGCCCCTCTCTAAGACATGATGCCAGAGAAACTACAGGATTTAGTTTGAGTGAGTGCCTTCCTTTTGCAAAATATGTTACCTACAATATGTTACCTACCTGAAAAGGAAGAAATGAACACTGCTTTAACATCATACGTAACTGTGAATGAAACACAGCTCTGTTTTGGCAACTTGTAAGAATGCAATCACCGTTTAAAAAAAAAAAAGAATGCAATCACTATCAAAATCAAGAACACATATACTTTCAAAGAACGGCTGCCAATCGTCTCGCCTTACCGGGCGCTCTGGGGCTCCTCATCCTCATCTCCGTGCATCAGATTCTGGACTACCTGGAGGATGCTCACCATGTCTTGTCCGCTGCAGAAGAAGAGGGCTGATGGACAGGTGGAAACAGCACACATTCCCCACCCCTCTATTTCCTTCACTTAAACCAGCCTTGATGAGGGTTTTTTTTTTTTTTTTTTTTAAGTGAGGAGCTATAAGAATGTGCTTGAGATACACTAAACATCTTTTAAAAATAAACCTCAAATTAACTGAATTTTCCATATAACCATGTAATTATTAAATATTCTATGCAAACAGGAGATTGATTTCTGAAAATTTTAGCAGTATTACTTCAGCACTACTTCTCGACCTGTTCATTTGAATCCAAGGAGAGTATTTAACAAGCGTGTTAAAAGAACCAAAACAGTCTTTTTAAGATGCTGGAAGGTCACAGAAGGAGCAAGAATACTCCAGTGCCACTGGTGTGACTAGTCTCCTTCCACGGAGGAGTCTTGTCTGGCTGTTCTAACAGACTTAAACATGTAATGCAAGCATCGTTTTCTACCACCTCGTCCCCAAGCAGGGCAACTGGAGATCTGCTTAGAGTGCAAACGGATTTCCTTCTCTCCAAAATATGTTATGAAACGCTTCTTACGTGAGGGGTTGAAAACTTATAAGAATGCGAATGGCTAAAGTAGTAAGCAACGGCAACTTGTAATAACTGTAATATAAAAATATTATCACTCCGTTAATGAGAATACGACTAATAAAAAGTTCTCTTTGGAAAAAGCGGCACTGTCGAAACAATGCCCCAATGCCCTTCCTCTCCAAGGTGCTGCCCTTCATGCGAGAAGGGCTCTGGCCCTTGGACACTGTGGAGAGAGTGCGTGCTAGTCATGTGACCTGCGTGCTAGTCATGTGACCTTGAGCCAGCTGCTCAAACTCCCTAAGCCCCTACACTACAGAATTTTGAGGACACAATCAGTGCACGAAACACGTTTAACGCCATGCCTGGCAAAGCACGGTCTCAGATGTTGGTGTCAGCATTAAGTGTGACTACTCCTGCTCTGTGGCTTTAATAGCCTCCTATTCTGAGAACTAGAGATGCTCCTGCTAGTATCTCTTGGAGGGAAACTGCTGTGGGATTACTAGAACCCTTTCTTTCCCTTCCGGAGTGTGGGAAGAGGGAACTGATAGGATTTGGTTCGTGCTTTCAGCTGCAGAACCCACTTCACATCCAAGGGCTTCAAATCAGCACGGTTAGGCGGCAAGCAGGAGTGCCCATCTTAAAATATTAGCATCTGGGTATGTTAGATAGGACACTTATTGACACACTGTGGTCCTTCCTCCACACTTTTCTCTTGCAACCTTGTATATATTCACATTCAGGTCAAAGAACAATTGAAGGGAGTTGTACTGTTTACCTGTGTGCAGTTTCCTGGTTATATAAAAAAAAAAAAAAAAGTAAGCTTGAGGGAAGCTGGGCTGGGACTTTAATTCCAGACTGAGTGCTAACATCCGGTGAACATTTTAGTTACACGGCTACTTCTTTTTCTGATATTTTCCCTGCTAGCTTAAACCACACACACTTGACAGATTTGCTTTAGTTGCCCCAAAAATAAATAATCACTCTGCGTACAAATGATCGAAGTTGACACTTTCATTTTACTCTATTATAAAAATGATACATCTTATCAAATTAACGTATCTCTCACCATAAAGCGCAGTCTGAATAGATTACAGGTTTCAAGGATGAACTAAGTATGACAGTCGAGTTATATAATTATAAGTTTGTGCATCGCTTTTGAGTCATGAGGTTGTTAAATTCTGAATGGGAAATTAAATTAAATCCTGAATGAGAAAGGGGGAGAAGCAGGTAGATTCAGCATTATCACCAACCAGCCAATGGCATTCCGATTTTCTGATGTTACATATGGCACAGGACTCTGAATTTGCTTTGTGCTTATCACAACTAAAATTATCAATCAACAATGGTTTGAAAATCTCGATTTAAAGATAACACATACCCAACTAAAAGTATGTATCTTCATTGCCACCTACCTGCCTTGGAGTGGCCCCGGAATATCTCCTGATATCTTCTTTCCATTTTCCTCCTCTGTTCTTCTAATTTAAAGAAAATAAAAAACTATTTGTTCTATCTTACCAAATTTCTAACATTTGAACATGCAAACATGTGACGATGTTGCCTTTAACCTCTTAGTAGCTGATGTAGGATTTGAAACACATTTATCACATCTCTTCCCCCATCTCTGTTGCCCTAGTCCCCAGTTTGGGGTATAGCTTGAATTTCAGGAAAAGAACATGAAACAACACTTTAACCCATTTCTTGGTTAGCTGAAGCTCTACATAACCTAAACGTACAGCAAGGAGTATTTACAGAATTCAAATCAATATATTAAGTAAATGAAACTCTTAATGGGCAGAACTGAAAATTAGAAAAGTCCTGCCCCTCAATTTCAAAATCTTTTAATTACAAAGTACCTTCTACCCAAAACAAACACCATCTTTAAAGTCAGATGAAGCTAAGCTAAGCGTGACATTGTGAAACCAAGAGGTGTTTTTACCAGCAGGAAACCAGTGCCACCAGCTTCACAACAGGCTGAACACGTTTAATAGGGTCACTGCTGTTCCAGGCTCACCTCTGACTGTCCTCTAGCATCTTCACGGCCTCTTTCAAGTTTTTTCCCATCTCAGCTAATGTAGGGTCTGCTATCTGGGAAACAAATCAAAAAAGATTAAATTGCAATAATCCTGTATTGCTTCTGCAATGTAATTCATCCAGAAAAATTAAACTGAAGTCCATTTTCTTCTGGATTTATTCTAAAACACATGGATTTATTATAAAGTACATGTTTTAAAGGTTCTCTATTTTCGTTAAATTTTTAAAAGATTTTATTTATTTATCCTAGGGAGAGGGATAGAGTGCGCACGCACAGATGGTGGGAGAGGCAGAGCGAGAGAGAATCCCAGACAGACTCCTTGCTGAGTACGGAGCCCAACATGGGGCTCAATCTCATGACCCGGTATCATGACCTGAGCCAAAACCAAGAGTCAGACGCCTAACCGACTGACCCATCCAGGAGCCCCTAAAATACATTTGATTTTAAAATTCCAAAGTACAAACATGTAATGTAAAAAAAGTCCACCAGTCCTACTCCCCAGAGGAAGCCACACAAGTTTGGTATGTATCTTTCCAAACTCACATCTTACCCCTATGAACCCCTGCAACTTGCATTTTTCTACTATATAGTGAATATGGTTCCATGTCAGTATATATCCACTTCATTTGTATTGAGTGGTAACACCATATTCCACTCTATGGATATTTCATCATTTAACCAGTCTTGAATTAATGTTAGATTATGCCAGTTTTACACTCTTAGAAGCAAGGTTCAGAAAAGTATGTATAGTATGCTATTTGTTTTATTGCTGTAGTAGGCTGAAAAATGGCCTCCCAAAAGATAATCACATCACAATACCCTGGAACTTGTGAATGTTACCTTATATGGCAAAGTCCTTGCAGATGTGATTAAGTTAAAGATCTAGAGATGGTGAGATTACCCTGAATTGTCCAGGTGAGCTCTAAATGCAGTCACATGCATCCAGGTAAGAGAGAAGTAGGAGTGTACACACACACACACACACACACACAAACACGAGAAGGCTATGTGAAGACAGAGCAGAAGGAGATTTGGTCTCAAAAATTGGAGTGATGGGGCCGCAAACCAAGGAATGAGTGCTGGCAGGCAACATAAACTGGCACAAGAAAGGAAGGGACTCTCCCCTAGAACCTCTGGAGGGAGTTCAGCCCTGCCAACACCTTGACAATGATACAGATTTCAAACTACTAGCCTCCAGAACTGTGGGAAAATACATTTCTGTTGTCCTAAGGCACCTAGTTCGTGCTCATTTGTCACAGTAGCCAAAGGAAACTAATATCCTCATAAATCTGGAAGTGATTCCATAAACTCTGGAAGCTTACACAGCTGGTCATGGTGACTGCCTCCAGAGAAGGGAACTGGAAGGATGGGCATCAGATGAGAGGGAGTCTTTTCAACTCACATCTTTTTGTTCTTTTCGGATTTTAGTACCAAGTGTACTTCTAGCTCCCATTCAAAAGATAAATAAGACAAAAATTTTAAAAATCTTACAAAATTAAACACACAAACTCATTTTCCTTTCTTTCTTCTTAATCTCCTTAGCAGTCTTAAGGCAGACAATCTGGTTGTCTCGAATCTCCATACAAGTTGGGTTATAGATAGTTACGGAGACTTTCTTTTGTTCCCCTCTTACTCTTCAAGTGTATTTATGCTCTTTTCCCTTCAGACTGCTTACTGTACCTAATCTTATTAAGTGTACAATGGATTGTATTACAGTTCGTACTGCAGTATATCCTCAAAAAAAAATTTTTTTTAAAGAGGAGACGAGGAGAGAATTTTTTTCTTTTAATTTACTTGACAGAGAGAGACACAGCGAGAGAGGGAACACAAGCAGGGGGAGTGGGAGAGGGAGAAGCTGGCTTCCCGTGGAGCAGGGAGCTCGATGCGGGGCTCGATCCCAGGACCCTGGGATCATGACCTGAGCCGAAGGCAGACGCTTAACGACTGAGCCACTCAGGCACCCCAAGAAGAGAGAATCTTGAGCAGGCTTCATGCCCAGTGCAGAGCCTGACACCGGGCTCAATCTCACAATGCTGAGATAATGACCTGAGCCAAAATCAAGAGTTGGGTACTTAACTGACAGAGCCACACAGGCACCCCTCTCCTCAAAACTGTTTTTAAGAAATGCTACTCAGTTTATCCACGTAAGTATGGAAAAATGTTAACTTTAGGGATCTAGTCCAGGGATTTTCCACTTGTGTTCTTCTGAGTCTTAATACTCCCAGAAAGAACTTTGGGGAAGTGGGGTTGGGTAGGCAGCTGGGGCTTTTAGCTCCCTGCCCCCCATTAAGGAGATCAGATCTGTTTTATAACAACAAGAGTTTTAACTTTCACTTGTAGAAGAAATTACTGAAAAGAAGAAGAAAAAAGGAAGTATAGCATGTAAACCTGTGGTGTACCATTTGAGAAGTGAAGAAACTCAGAGAGGTAAAGTGACTGCCTAAGGTCACAAAGCTATCAGGTGACAGAGCAGTGCCGGAACCCTGGTTTCCTGACTCCTGTTTCTGACCTATTACATGACACAGATTCCCGAAACGGATTACAAAATAACTGCATAGCCACGTCCAATATGATTTTACAAGATAGAAAAATTATTTTAAAACTGGTGTTTCCAATAAAATTAGCAATTTAAATGTAACATGAGATGGGTTACAAAGCAATCTCAAATGGTCTCTGTGTTCTAAGTTAATGATTATGAGTAGGATGAGGAACAGATAATGGCCAAGAGAATGTATCTGAACTCCTCAGTCTACTGGTCATGTTCCTTATTATCCTCATCCCCTGTGACCCTCCAGGGTGTTCCCAATCACCTGGCCAACTGAAAAGATAAACAGTTCTGCTTGATTAACCATACTTCCATGTTTCATGCCTTTAACACTTGCCCTGTCTGAAATGTCCTTCTGCCTTTTATCTCTCTACCTATTAAATCACAATTCGATACTTCCAAGAAACTTTGATGGATAAAACCATTTCATTCTCTTGTATTTTCTTTAAAGATATCAATACCGTTTTGCTAAACGAAAGAATGTGGACCCGCTGCCTGATAAAAAGGATTGTATTTATGGGGGCAAGAGAACAGAATACATGAAACTGGGGCCATTCTAATATGCAACTGCCATTTATCCTTATGATTCCTCAATATCCTTTACTGTGAATTGTTTTAGAAATGATCTTTCTAGTATATTCTCTCCAATTAGATTATAAGCTTCCTGAAGGCAATAATTCAGACTCCTACTAATTTTGACTGTTTTTGTAGGACTAGGGGTCTCCAATCAGCTGGATTCTTGGGCTGTCATGTTACCTCTGAATCCCCTTAGGAAGGCACAGCATAATGGGCATCAACCTATTGGCTCTAAGTGCAACACAGTTAACGTTTCCTATAGGACTGGAACACAGTGTTTCAGTTGAGAGTACACAAAATTGACTTAGTTTAGAACTCACTTCTTATGAACAATACTTATTTTTAAACACCAGAATTCACATGTGATGGCAAGACGCTTACACTGTGAAAGGCAGGTGGAAAACGGAGCTTCGAGTTCCCACATGGGAGTCTCTCTGTACAGAGCACATGCTCAGTGAAACGAATGGCTTACATTTAAATTGCTCTAGCTCCTCCTCTCTTTCAGGAAGTGAAGTCGAGGGTGGAGGAGGTGGCGGAAAGTGGGTGGCTGCGGAAAATCACACTTACAGTTAACTTTCAGTAAATTAAATGTGAATATGATGGGTCTCCAATGCCACACATCCTTCAAGGGCTTGTGTTAACTGGGTAAATCCAAAATATAAAATGTTATCCAGCTGCAGGATAATACTACATTCTGTCAAGGAACGCTCTAAGAAAAATGTATATTTGTTTATCGGTTCCTTAAAACTAAAAACCATGCCTCCACAGGCTTCTAGTGAGGGCAGCCGTGATTATCTAATTCACATTTCTTACCCTCAGTACCTGTTACAGTGCCAGACAAAGGCAGTTGTGTGGTAAATGTAATAAACAACAGCAGGGCAACAGCCAGACACAAATCTAAATGAATGAAAAACTAAATTTGTATAAAGATATCTATTACTCAGGGGACACCTGGGTGGCTCAGTTACGCGCCTGCCTTCAGCTCAGGTCATGATTCCAGGGTCCTGGGATTGAGTCCCACATCAGGCTCCTTGCTCAGCAGGGAGCCTGCTTTTCCCTCTCCCTCTGCCTGCCACTCCCCCTGCTTGTGTGCTCGTGCTAACAAATAAAATCTTTAAAAAAATAAGTAAAAAAATAAAAGTAGACTGTTTAAAAAAAAGGTATCTATTATTCAATACTTAGATTAAGATTGTTTTAAGATTTTGAGGGGGAAAAAACAGTATTCTGTGCTAGGTTCCTAGGAAGAACATCCTATCATTTTTTTAATTCCTTAGCACCAAGCACAGGATCTAGCACAGAAAAAGGGTTCACTGAGATTTGTGACCCTTAATAATTACTAATAGTTACTGGACTGCTTACTATATTCCAGGCATTAGGCCAACTAACACTTTTATATGCATTACTTCCTGACTAACCCAAAGGCAGTTATTATGCTTTAGGGCCAGAATTTATTTTTTTTAAATTTAAATTCAATTAATTAACATAGTGTATTATTAGTTTCAGAAGTAGAGTTCAGTGATTCATCAGTCTTATATAATACCCAGTGCTCATTACATCACATGCTCTCTTTACTGTCCATCACCCAGTTACCCCATCCCCCCACCTCCCTCTGCTCCAGCAACTCTGTTTCCTATGATTAAGAGTCTCTTATGGTTTGTCTCCCTCTCTGACTTCATCTTGTTTTATTTTTCCCTCCCTTCCCCTATGATCCTCTGTTTTGTTTCTTATATTCCACATATGAGTGAGATATGATACTTGTCTTTCTGATTGACTTATTTTGCTTAGCATAATACCCTCTAGGTTCCATCCATTTCTTTGCAAATGGCAAGATTTCATTTTTTGATGGCTGAGTAGTATTCCATTGTATATACATATACCACATCTTCTTTATCCATTCATCAATTGATGGACATCTAGGCTCTTTCCGTAGTTTGACTACTGTGGACATTGCTGCTATAAACATTGGGGTGTAGGGCCAGAATTTAAAACAAAGCCTGTGCTACCCTAAAACTAGTGCTCTTAACCCTAGGCAATACTGCTTTTCAATTTTATCAAATAAGTAAACAAAGCAACTCTCACTTTGAAAAAGCCCTGTACTCAAGTCTTAATTAGAGCTAAGGCCTCCCCCCACCTTTTTTAAAGTAGGTTCCATGTCCAGCATGGAGCCCAAGGCAGAACTTGAACTCATGACCCTGAGATCAAGACCTAAGCTGAGATCAAGAGTTGGATGCTTAACCAACTGAACCATCCAGGTGCCCCAGGCCTCATTTTAAAGATGATCCTTCACCTAGATAAAAAGTATATCAGAAAGCTCTCCCTATTGGGAAAATTTCACAGTGTCAACTAGATAACCAAAAACTTATTATCAAAACAAGGACATTTTCAAGAGTGAAAGAGCACTATTAATAATTAAGCCATGACAACAGCTATGAGTGTGAGGTTTTCAGATGCTTTTCTAGGAAAGGGAGCAGGACGCCAACTCAGACTCCTGAGCAGGACATCCATGGCCCATGCTCACCTTGGGTCCCTAAGGCTTAAAGAGGTTTGCAGCAATCATACTGTTAAAAAACTAACCAAAACAGTGCAACAAACATTTACAGAGTGTGTGTACCTAATCTCGAAACCACTATATGCTCATTACTGAAGATTCAGAGACAGCTATTAGACTGTTAGTCATTAGATTGTAAATTTATAAATTATACTTCAGTTATGGCTGATTCTGCTGTGTAATGAAGTGGATTCAGTATTTTTGCTTCAATTATATCTAACAAAGATGAGTGGTATGGCTTAATGCAATTTCAAGGCTAAGAAGAACCATTCAATTGTTTGTACGGTAATTGTCACAGAACCGAAACAGCTCATTTTGTAAAACAAGCTCCACTGTTCGTCATTTTATAAACATTTAAGAGCCATTTTTATACTAGTTGATTTTCATCATTTTCAGTCAGTATGGAATAGTAAAATATCCTGCCACTATCAGGAGAAGAAATATTACACGTAATGTTAAAACATCACCAATTAAGGTTCTCACAATTTAAATGTTGGAGGAAAAAAAGAGTCAAATGCAAAGTAAAACAAGAAAAAAAGTCAGGGAGTAATTCTCAAGTTTTCTAAAAGCTAGTGGAAGTTCTAAATTTATCTGGAATAGGGCTGCATGGATCAACGAAAAAAATCATTTATTTTTGCTCTTGGCTAGAATTGTATCAATTCAGTATAAAGTAACACACTGGCACTATTCCTACCCTTATTTGGAATACATCCTATTTATTGTTTTGTTCTCTTTCATTTTTTAAAAACTGCTGGTCACGACCTGCTAAGTTGATTTGACATCCCATATATAGGATGTAACCTGTAGGATGGATGTTGGCAATTATTAACAATCAGATACAATCATTTGTTAATAAAGTTTATTTACCAAGAAGTTGTTTATAAGAACCTTTTTTTTTTTTTTTAAAGATATTTATTTATTTGACAGAGAGAGAGACACAGCGAGAGAGGGAACACAAGCAGGGGGAGTGAGAGGGAGAAGCAGGCTTCCCGTGGAGCAGGGACCCTGATGTGGGACTCGATCCCAGGACCCAGGGACCATGACGTGAGCCAAAGGCAGATGCTTAACGACTGAGCCACCCAAGCGCCCTATGAGAACCTTTCAAAAGTGGAAACTGCAGTAGGAAAAGAATCTTAGGGCATAAAATTTGGTAACTGTTGCCCTATAGTTACTTTTAAAATGTTCTCCGCTTTCAAGCATGCTTAATCAATCTCTTGTATGTATTTTCTTTAGTTGAACCAAGTGTGACAACAAAAATCATATATTCATAAAATCATACTTTCACATGAATTAGGGAAAAAAATAACACCTCAAACCCTGAATTCATAGACACTATTGTTTAGCAAAATCTAAGTTAAAAAGGGGGGGCAGATTATAGGAACAGAAAGCATATTTGGGATCCACTGAAAGAGGCACAAGGGAACTTTTAAAGGAGATGCAAATGTTCCATATCTTGATCATGCTGGTGGTTATAAGTCTGTATTTAACTGCCAAAACTCAAACTGTATCATTAAAGTGGGTATTTTTATTACACATAAATTGTCCCTCAATTTTAAAAAGGTGGGTGAATTGATTTAAGATCAATTCAGAAGAAATATTAAGCAAATAATAGTGCAAATGGTACACTGATGTGACAAAAGTCAAAGATGGTATATGAATAACTGCTATTTGGGAAACACAGAGCTAACCCTTTAAAGACAAGCAGCCCCCAGACGAAAGGGAAAAAGGAAGCCGAAAATACAAAAATCACAACATTCATCAATAGAAGTAAATGATACTGTAGTTTCTATAAACCTTTTCAGGGGAGGAATGTTCATAATTGGGGAGTTGTAGGACTATTAACAAAGAAAAACTAAAGCATGTGAGAATACCAGCTGCTCATATTGGAGAGAAGACTGGGTTGTCATCAAATGCTAATTTACAACATATGCGTTAGACATGTTAAAAGAAAAAATCACCACCTGAGTGCCTGAGTGGCTCAGTCAGTGAAGCATCTGCCTTCGGCTCGGGTCATGATTCTGGGGTCCTGGGATAGAGCCCCACATCGGGCTCCCTGCTCTGCGGGGAGTCTGCTTCTCCCTCTCCCTCTGCCCCCCCCCACCCCGCTGGTGCTCTCTCTTGCTCTCTCAAATAAACAAAAATCTTTAAAAAAAAAAAAAAAACACCACCTTTCTTCAATCGATCAATCAGAAAAAGCTCTAAAATCCTGTTTTGTTTTGTTTTGTTTTTTTTAAGATTTATTTTTGAGAGCAAGCGAGAAAGAGAGAGAGAGAAAGCAAGAGCCAGGGGAGGGGCAAAGAAGCAGACTCCCCACTGAGCAGGGAGCCCAACTCGGACTCGATCCTGGGACTCCAGGATCATGACCTGAGCCAAAGGCAGCTGCTTAACCGACCGAGCCAACTAGGCGCTCCAAAATCCTGTGATTCTAACATACCAGCTTCTGTGGCCTTCCACATCTTTCTAAGCAAGGTGAATCCCGGAGATACCATGAAACTATCAACTCTCTCAAAATCATTACTTTTTCTCCCCAGTGAAAACATTGATAGTGCCTGCTATCTAGCACTAGTTCAACAAATACCCCCAATACTACACATCTCTGAGAAGCACCAAGCACACAGCAGCTGCGGCTCCACGAACACAGCTGTTCCTTTCCGGTCAAGGACAAGAGAACATTTTTGACAGCGATTCTCTGGGAAGTTGATATAGTGCCTTGCAAACCTGGCCTGCCTTTTCGGACTCTCAATTTCTACATTTGTAAATACTTTTGCCTCATTTCAACAGAAAAGTTTTTCATTAAGAACTAGGCACTACCGTCTGTGTCTTCTAAGAACTGGACACTCCTGGAAATCTTATGCTTGAGTGTGTCTGTGAGAACATGAAGACATACTGTAATCACTGGCTCATTAAGTAGCTTAATATTCCCAGGTGAAGAGGGATATTCAAATCTTGCATAGGGCATTAGTATTTAATCTTACCAATTCATCAAGAGGAGAGGCAAAAAAGAACATATGGGGAAAAGAAGAGGCAAAAATAGATGGCAGAGAAGAATCTGGTAGAAGGAGGCAGCAGTTAGCTATATCAGATCAAACCTGTCACAGAAGCATGCAGAGGGTTAAAAATAAAGGGGGGGGCATTCAAATCACTCTCCTTAAGATATGTGTTGGGAAGGCTAGGGATCCAAGTCTAAGTTTCAACAAATGTATTCCTAGAGACCACTCCTCTGGAGAATCAATTTATTCAGGCTTTATATATATCATGAATAGATGCTTCCCAACAACTACACAGATGGAAAAGTACCACACACCAGGCAAGCTCTATTTCTAAGACGTTTACTAGTTCATCTGGAATCACACACTTATTCTGGAACACAAAAAAATTGCCTACAGAAAAGCATGCTATCGTCACTTGAAAATAGAAGTCTTTCATTGAGATGTGGTTCTTATAGGGAGTGCTTCCTAGGACTTGCTGGGGATGGAATCAGAAAGATAAATATATCCATTATCCTCACCAATATCACTCTATCCCATACTGAACTGGAACTCCATAGGACTAATGCTGCTAGCCTTATCTTTCTGAGGAAAGGAACCCATTGATTCTGAGGCCTTTGTGCGTTATCTATGCATCTTCAGACCTTTAGGACTGAGCTGTGTGAAACTGCCTACATTCAACCTTTTTTAATGCACAAAACCCACAACTTAATAGGATTCCATCTAATACAATGTCCAGTCTTACAAGTCAGTCAGTCTTACTAGGATCCTGAGATCACTAGAGCTAAATGTTCAATGTCATGGAGTTGCATTTTATTTTATTTTTTAAGTAAGCTCCATGCCCAGCATGGAGCCCAACATGGGGCTTGAACTCACGACCCTGAGATCGAGACCTGAGCTGAAATCGAGTCAGACACTCAACCCAACTGAGCCACCCAGGCACCCCGTGGAGTTGCATTTTAAAGTGAGGGCTGTTTCTGCTTTTCCGCATACAGGAAGAAGGGTTATATGAGAAAAGTGTACTCCTCCCTCAGTCCTTTTAAACTGAGAATGCATTTTCCACAGAAATAAAAAGTGGACAGGGTCCCAGGCTAGATCTCAAGGACGATCCAACTTTAAGGCAACTAAATACTTAGCATTTAATAAAGCAAAAAACAACTGCAGTAACAGAAATCAAAACAAACAAAAAAATTAAAAATAATGAATATTTTCATTTTGAATATTGCTTGGAAAAAATAGATGTATGCTAGATTTTGGATATTTTCAAAGTGATTAGAGAAATATTTTTTATATCTAATTTAACTTCAAAATGTGAAACAGGTTTCCTTTCCCTTATGTTCTACCAGCAATTAATATGAGGCACAATCATATTATAAAGTAAGCATTTATATTTCATTTTCATTTTTAAAAAACTCTAGAAAAGACACGGTTCTGACATTCCACCCAAAGAATCTCTACAAAAATCTTTCCTGGTTACTCAATTCCATGCATTCCCCATTTTTTCCTTAATACTTTTTACCCCACCTTGCTATACAAGGATTTGTCTAAACATGTATGCCCCTACCAGAACATAACCTCCTGCAAAGATCAGGTCTAATTCACCTCGTGTTTCTCCCAGCACTTGGCTCTGACCATAGCTGGCTTTCAATAAAAACTATAAATCAAAGCAGGCTACCGCTTAGGTGAAAACAGCTGACCTTAAACTCAGGCAACTCCTCTCTATAATTTTAACTCATAATCCTAGATATGGTGGAACACACACTGGACTGGGGATCATCAACAGCTCTGTCACTGACTGCCTCTGCAATCTTGAATAAATCAAAAATCACCAAGGCCATAAATTTTTAGGATCAGGAATTTTGTACCATGTTTTCCCAGACACCCAGCATTTGATAATCATTTACCACTTCAGCCACCACGCACCCGTATGCAAAACCCTTACTTTATGATGATATAGGGATCAGCTTTAAATGAATGCTAAAATTACAGGCTATCATTCCCGTTCCCTTTTCTATGTAAGATCTACAAAGTCAGACCACAGAAAATGGTTATTTTTTTTCAAACATGTCTAATAGGTGTTCCTTTCGTGAGCTTTTAAAATAAAAAACAGGAGGGCGCCTGGGTGGCTCAGTTGGTTAAGCGACTGCCTTCGGCTCAGGTCGTGATCCTGGAGTCCCGGGATCGAGTCCTGCATCGGGCTCCCTGCTCGGCAGGGAGTCTGCTTCTCCCTCTGACCCTCCTCCCTCTCATGCTCTTTGTATCTCATTCTCTCTGTCTCAAATAAATAAATAAAATCTTTAAAATAAATAAATAAATAAATAAAATAAAAAACAGGAATTGAAATTCTGGTAGTCTTCGCCAGTAATAATCAGGAATGTTCCAGTCATGCTCCTATTGCTCCTTGTAAGGATGAAAGAATTTTCCAAAATCAGGTCCAAAGGGCGGGGAGGGACTTCGCTCAGAAAGAGTACAAGAAAAAATAATGGGTAGGGTTGCAATTATTTCGATCAGAAGCAGAGTCAAAGTTGCCTCTTGTAGAGACAAGAATTAAATAAATATAAAACAAATAAACGAGCCCCACTCTACAGTGCTGCCCAACATGGAAACGTTCTCCATCTGCACTGTCCGGTAGTGCAGCCACAAGCCACACCATGACTGTCGAGCACTTGAAATGTGCCCAATGAGAAACTGAGTTTTAGATTTTACTTAATTTTAACTAATCTAAATTTAAGTAGCCAAATGGGGCCAGCAGCTACCATACCGAACACGCAGCTACAGATTCCCTAAGTCTGTGGGTCTCAACCAGAGGCAGTTTCCCCAACCCCCAGGGAACAATTTCTTCATTTGATGACTTTGGTTCAGAAATGCTACTGGGAGAGGCCAGGGATGCTGCTCAACATTCTACAATGCACAGGACAGCTTCTCACAAGAGCATTATCCAGCCCAGAATGCCAGGAGGGCTGAGTTTAAGTTTACTCAAGGTTGGAATTAAAGTAAATGCAAATAAATTGCAATACACTTTGTCGAAATGTAATACCCAGGAAGAATGAGCTTTTCCAAGCAACAGAAAAAGGTCTGGGCTGTTGTACAAGTTTAAAGTAGCAGGTTTTTACTGAAAAGTGTATATTTTTGTTTGTTTAACTTATTAAGTGTATATTTTGTTTGTTAACTTATTAAGATCTGAAGCATCAGAGTAGTTACTTCCTGTGGCATTTTTAAAACTTGATTATTAACGTAAGTAAACATTGTGAGACTATGCGATAGGGCCTTGTTCCTTATGAGCTGGACATACAGTATTGAGGGGCTGAGGCTCCTACAACTACTCTTCCAGTTTGAATGCCCTGCCCCTTCAATTGACCTGTCTTGGTTTCTTGAGACCTCACTAAGTTCAGATACAATGGATAGTACTGTGAAAGAAAAGTAACCAAAGAAAATGGCTCTGTCATCACAGGTCTCCCATCTACATATTATCTAAAGAAAAAGCAAGAGTACAGGATTATATTTGGACCAAAGGAAATGTACTAACTGATTCTACTAAATGATGATGGACTACTACATTTTAGAGAGACCGATTACTTGAAGTTAGAGTATGGGAATCAAATAACATTGTGGTTTCTGTAGCCAGTATAAATTATGCAAGCATCGGTTTAAATGGGATCATTCAGAACTGCTCCAATAGTTTATATTTGCAATGTAGAATTTAGCCCAGAGGAGCCTATTCCTCAAAGAAACAGGAATAATGGACACAATTCAATGTTTTTACTTTGATTCAAACTATTTTTCAGAACATGAAATCCTCAACATTCATATTATAGCAATTCTTTTCCTTTTCTGCCCACTTAGCACCAACAGAAATTGTTCACTACATGTGAGGCCCTCTACTGCTACAGGGAATACAAAAATAAGACATAGTCTTAGTCCTGAAAAACTTACATTCAGAATTTCCACACTGGCCTAAGGCAGAAACTTCCAGCCCACACATTCTGAATTCCTCAAAGATCACTGCCATTTTTGTGAATGTTCCAGTCTTAAGCACTCTGGAGTTTCAGTACCTCTTCAGATCTTCATTTAGAGTTTACGATCTTTTATCATCAATTAACATTTATAGGGAGAAACCAGTATAATTGACTAATTAAATGCCAGAAAAGTAGTATTTAAAGTGGGATTCCAACGCACTCTGTTTTTGCAGATTTGCCTATTAAAAAATATTCTTGGAGGAAAGATCACGCCAGTTCTTTAGGTTTCTAACTGAAAAGACACAAAGCCCATCCTGTCTTATGAAACTGGACAGGAAACAACACTGAAGGGGCAATCTTAGCGTCATTTTATATTCAACCATTGGCGTCACACATATGATCTAGACCAGGGTTCTCAGCCTCAGCACGACTAATATTTTAAGCAGATATTCTCTGGTATGGAGGCTCTCCTGTGCAAGGTGGGATGTTTAGCAGCATCCTTGGCCTCTACCCACTAGGTGCCAGCAGCACCTTCCTACACCCCCCCCACCCCCCGTTGTGACAATCAAAAAGGTCTCCAAACAAGTTGCCAAATGTCCCCTAGGGAACAAAACTGCAACCGTGGCTGAGAATCACTGACCCAGCCTGTAACTCAAAAGTACCACAAGGTAGACACCGTGTACTAATTAAAAGCCTGGAAAGACTTCATTCCTAGCCAGCAAAACATATAACATTAAAAACAGTTTCTTTTCTTGACTGCCTTCCGCCCAATTTATGAGAAACCTGACGTGTAAGCTATACCACTGCGTGCACATGAAGATATCTGGCTGAACTGGTACAATTACTCCCTTCAACTTTCCAGTGACAAGGGAACCAATCTACAGCAGCTACCACACCGAAGGGGGGAAAAACATGACAAAGTATGTCATTTCTGCCAGTTCAAAACCAAAACAAGGCAATCTCAAAACACTAACATTGCTCCCGAATTCTGCATGCACAAAAAAACAACAAAAACAAAAAACCAACAACAACAACAAACTGGGTCTGCACGAGCAGACTCCCAAGCTTGAAGAGGAAGAACTTGGGAGGGAAGGCAGAATGCCAGGTTCTGAAGACTGGTATCCATAAAGGGATCCAAACACTGGTTCTCACTTACGAGCCCTAAATCCGGGACAATTAGAATCCATTCCCCTTGCCAGAGTAGTCAGCCAGGTACACCCCGGGGCTGCTTCCCCAAAGCAAACTAGATGAAAGCGAGGCTATCAGGGGATTTCGGATTCCCCACCCCCCCGACCCCACGGAAAGAGGGAGCCACAAGCTGTGGAGTAGCAGCAACCCCCAAAACGCAATTCACCATCTACAGAAGACCCATCCCTTCTTGATCTCGGGGGGCGGCGGGGGGTCCTTCACGGGTGTTCACAAACTACAGCACCAGAATCACGTGGGGGAACTTGTTAAACAGGCAGATCCCCGTCCCGCCCCCATGAGGGTCCGACCCGACGGCCAAAAATCGAGGTGTTTACCAAGGGCCCCAGGTGATTCCTATTCATGCTGAAGTTGGAAAACCACTGCTTCAACATTGTTTCCCCCCTAACTTGGAGACCACAGAAAACCTACAGGCTTGCAGTTGGCTCCGAAACCACCGGGGCTTCTGTCCAGGCTCTTCTGGGGCTGTAAATGGTTAGCTCTGTCATCCGAAAGGGTGAGCCGAGCTCGGGCAGGCCCCAAGGTCAGCCCCGCGGCCCCCGCACTGGGCTCCGGGCAGAACCGGCCCGGCCTCTCCCAGGCCACGGGGACCCGTGGGACTCCCGGCCCCGTGACGTGACCAGGCCTCAGCCGCGAGCGCCCGGCCGGACGCCCTCGCGGCCAAGCCTCCTCAGGCAGGGCCAGTTAGCCCCCGGGCCCCTCCCCGGTCACAATGGCAGCTCGCGACCGGGAAACAGTCGCCCCGGAGCCGGGTGGCCCCCGGGCCGCAGCGCCGCTCCCCAGCCCGAGTACAGACCTTCTCCAGGGACGCGTCCATGGCTGAGGCGGCCGGCGGAGCCCGATGGAGGCTCCGCGGTCCCGGCGCTACTTCCGCCTCCCGCGGCCCGCCGTGGTTTCCACGCTGGCAGCGCTGACGTCCCCCGCGGCCGCGGCCGGCGGGGCGGAGACGAGGAGGAGCTGCCCGGCGTCGCCGCGGGGTGGGAAATCTGCGGGTCTCAGGGAGGCGAGGCGGGGCGGGGCGGGGCGGGGCGGGGCGGGGCGGGGCGGGGCCCCTCGGGGCGGGCGGGGCCCTCTGGGCTTCCGTACCTGGCCTTCACGCCGGCCAGCCCTAACGTTCCCAGGTGAGGGGGGCGAGACACGGCGGAGCCGCTCCAAACTTCCAGAAGCCCGTCGCAGGCGTCGGGGTAGACATATAATAACCGCAAGTGACCACTCCTGCGCTGAGAGGCTGGAAATGCTCGTGACGCATCTGTAGTTCCGGGCCTAAGCTTCCAAGTTTCCCCCACTGTCAACATCCCTCAGGAATGGAACAGGCCATGCACCACGGAAGGGCGGGGCTGGCGAGCTCCCCCGCGCAGGCGCAGGATCGGCAATTTACTAGGTGCCGAGGGGTTTGCGGGGGTTCAGGTATTAGGTTCCCAAGTGACGCGTGCTCAAAAAAGGGTGCGATCTGGGGTATTTGCCTCAGATCTTACGGCAGGATTCCAGACAGGAAAGACTTTGAGACAGCTGGTCCAGCTTCCTCCATTATGTCAAGCCATAATTATGACTTGTCAGGTGACAATAATAATAATAGTCAGCTGCTCCTGTTCCACTTTATACTGCAACAGCCCTATGATGGAGAGATCGTTATCCATGTCCCAATGCCAGTCTAGGTAGGATCCAGACCCAAGCACTCTGACTGCAGCGCCTGTCCATTACACATAACTGCCTCCATAACCGCTTCCACCCCTGCGGTATAATCATGATGTGTTTCTAACGAATGGGAGCGGGTATACATTTGCTTATTATATTCCTTTAATGAGGAAAACGTAAATAGACCAGTCTACCACGTTTGCAGCCAGTAAAATACTTCACCAAAGACCGATGACGTTAAAACCACAAAACCATCCCCTTTCCTGTGCACATCTCTTCTGAAATTTGCGTAAATGACTGGGTCACATTTTCAGTGTAGTAGTTACACGTTTTGTGCTATCTAACTTGTGTTTGGTAAATTGCCCAGTTATGTTAATAAAATCGTTTTCTACCAAAAGAAGCATAGTGTGCCGGTTCATAGTGTACCATGGGAACTATTCAGATTCTCCAGAGTTCTGCAAACAGAAGGATAGATTTGTCTATTTATGTCTTCCAAGGTCTAACATGGAATGTACCTCTACTTGAGCAAAACAAATCACTTTTTCTAACTTATGAAAACGTTCAGGGAGCCTGGGTGGCTCAGTTAAGCGTCTGCCTTCAGCTCAGGTCATGATCCCAGGATCCTGGCATCGAATTCTGCATCAGGACCCTTGCTCAACAGGGAGCCTGCTTCTCTCTCGGCCTGCTCTGCCCACAGCTGTCCCTGCTTGTGCTCACTCGCTCTCTGACGAATACATAAAATCTGAAAAAAAAAAATGTTCAAACATTTAGAAAAAATTGAGGGCGCCTGGGTGGCTCAGTCAGTTGGATGTCTGCCTTCAGCTCAGGTCATGATCCCAGGCTCCAGGGATCGAGACCCCCTTCGGGCTCCCTGCTGGGCGGGGAGCCTGTTTCACCCTCTCCCTCTGCCCCCCCCACTCCTGCTTGCTCTCACTCTCTAGTGCTCTCTCTCTCTCTTAAATAAATAAAATCTTTAAAAAAAATTGAAAGAACTATGCAGTGAACAACCACATGCCCACTTTCTAGATGCTACAATGAACACTTCCCTATTTTTGCTTTATTTCATAAGCATCTATCCATCAATATGTCTTCTGTTTTGATACACTTCAAAGTTGCAGACATCAATATATTTCACCCCTGAAGATCTCAGCATGGATATCATTAAAATTCATAATTTCTAAAGCTACCTCCAAGTATCTTTGCATTATATTACAAAGCAGATTCTACAAAACAGAAACTAGAGAGATGAAACTAACCTTTTCTATTCTAAACTTTAAAACATGAAAATTATTCCCCCATGAAAAAGTGGGAATAACTGGTTCGTTTAATATTTACCCAAATAGGGCTGGCTTTGGCAGCACATATGCTAATATTTACCCAAATATATTCGTTGGCTGCCACCTTGGGACAGTTATGTGCTAGAAATACAAAAATAAGATACTATCCCTGCCTTTAAGGAAACACTGTTTAGAGGTTTTTACTTTGGGACCCAGGGGAAGGCCTGTGAAACACCTGAAGCTGTACCCCAAATTTTGTATGTGAGGGCATTTGTCTGGGGAAAATGTACGGTCCATAACTTTCATTTTATACTCAAGTCTGTTAAAACCATTTGCCTTGTGGATGGACAGATATGTAAGCTGATAAATTATAACTCAGCATTCTATGAGCTAGTACAGACATAAGAAAAAATATTGTAGGAAGCCAAAACATGAAATCACTCATTGTGAGAACATTTGGCTTATACGTGCTGATACAGACCTTTTCTTGATTAATAGGCAAAAAGCAAACCAAGTAAAAAGTTTGTGGTTATTTTCCCCTTTGAGTTCATTCACATGATTTTTGTTGCATCCCGATTGATATTTACATAACCAGATTGTAGATGTTGCCTTTAACCTGTAACTTTTTGAATCAACCAAGTGACACGTATGGAAAATGTATTTATTATTCACCATGGCATTGTAAAATTAATAAATTACCAAAAAGTGAGAGGGAAGAGGCAAGGTGAGTAGGAATGTAAATGGAATCACGAATATCTTCAACTTCATTTCAGAGTGTAAGTAAATACTCTTTAAAAGGGCTAAATCAAGATTCAAAGTTTTAAGTGTAATATTTAAAGGCATAAAGAGTGTTCACTTTTGGGGCGCCTGGGTGGCTCAGTTGGTTAAGCGGCTGCCTTCCGCTCAGGTCATGATCCTGGAGTCCCAGGATCGAGTCCCATATTGGGCTCCCTGCTCAGCAAGGGGTCTGCTTCTCCCTCTGACCCTCTTCCCTCTCGTGCTCTCTGTCTCTCATTCTCTCTCTCAAATAAAATCTTTTTAAAAAAATGTTCACTTTTATTTCTAGAAGAAATAAAATTAAGTAACAAAAATCAGGAGGTGGAGAGGATAGGAGAGCTGGTGCAAATGGCAAAAAATTTCCCATTTTTCAGAGTAAGGAAACAATAGATTCTTTCTAAATTAAGAAACAGATACAAGGATATTTTTTTACAAAGTAAAAGGTGAAAGCTTCTATGGAATGGGAGTAGGGGTTTAGAGATGAGGGAAAAGAAATTGGCAATATCCCATTTTATATTCTTCTGCACTATCTGAATTTATACGATTTGCATGCATTTCTCTTATGAATTAAAAAAGTTAAGTAAATTACCTATAAAAAATAGATTTCAATCATTTTTTAAACCTTACCCGGCAATTTCAGAGAGAAGTCTGCAATTCCTAAAGGCGACTTGAGGTGGCAACGCCGAGACCTTGTTTCATTAGTTTTGCCAAGTTCATGAACATAGTTAAAAAAACAAAACAAAACCAACAAAAAAACAGGTTTTATTGTTAAAATATAGGAAACAGGGGCACCTGGGTGGCTCAGTCATTGAGCGTCTGCCTTCGGCTCAGGTCATGATCCCAGGGTCCTGGGATCGAGCCCCATATTGGGCTCCCTGCTCAGCGGGAAGCCTGCTTCTCCCTCTCCCACTTCCCCTGCTTGTATTCCCTCTCTCGCTGTGTCTCTGTCAAATAAATAAATAAAACCTTTTTAAAAATATACAAGAAACAGCTTAAAAGAAATGAATTGTCCTTTTGACTAACACCCTATAATCACCGTCCCCTCCATGAGAGGAACCTTTTCAGACACCCTATAAATCCTCTGGGAGCCCCTGCCTGAAAAAATCTCAGCTCCCCCACCCCAAGAAAAAATAACCACTTTCTGACCTTTACAGCAATATCCTTACAATTACTTTGTAGTTTTACCACCCAAATATGCATTCATAAACGCTATAAAAATATATCTATAAATATAGTTTTTTAATATAGTCTCTCTATATACATATATAGTCACTTTTAATCTATAGGTTTTCCTATATCTTGCTTTTTCCTTTACATTTAATTTGTTGAAGACATCAGGTTACTGTTCTAGAATTTTCCTTAGTCTCGATTTTCCTCGGTTCTCTGTATTTCTTGCAAATTGGTAGTTGGATCTAAGGCTTAATCAGGTTCAGGTTTGAAGGTTCTGCAGACCTATTCAGAGACGGCTGTTGTTCTCTTCATCAAGAGGCATGCGGTACCTGGTTTTCTCTTTTTGTGTTGTTAGCAGGCGCTAACATTCTTCACTTTACATTAATTCTGACCTAAATGAGAAAAGCTGTGAATTTTCTCATGCCACCTACATTTTTATATCCAAGGAAGTTTGCCAAGATACGATTTCTTATCACCCTTTCGTTGTTGTTTGACATAATTTTAGACGTAGGAAAGTTGCAAGAGGAGTACAAAGAACTCTTAAACTCTTCACCCAAATTCCCCAAATGTTAACATGTCACTGCATTTGTTATAATGAATACATAAATATGAATATACACATATTTTTCTCTGAATCATTTCCTAGTTGGTTGCAGATGATGTCCTTTCATCTCTAAATAATTTAATGATATTACTCTATTCATATTTTGACAATTTTCCCTGTAAAGTCTTTAATAGAAAGTCTGGAATAGGGGTGCCTGGGTGGCTCAGTCGGTTAAGCGTCTTGCCTTCGGCTCAGGTCATAATCTCAAGGTCCTGGGATGGAGTCTGGCTTCGGACTCCCTGCTCAGCAGGGAGCCTGCTTCTCCCTCTCCCTCTGCTGCTCCCCCGGCTTGTGCTCTCTCTGTGTCAAATAAATAAAATCTTTTTTACACTTGATCTTAGCCAAAAGGCCGAGAAGCGATAAATAAAATCTTTTTTAAAAATTGTTAAAAACAAAGCATAAGAGAAAAAAGAAAGTCTGGAATAGTGTGCTCTCGAATGGTTCTTTAGTCTTCATATATCTTACAACAGATTGGAATACAGGACAAATACTTTGTAGAATGTCCATCAATGTGTGATTTCCACCTATTTTTAGAAGATCCTGATGTATATTTAGAATGCTTAGTGCTTTTCCTCCATATGGACCTTGTATGGACCAGAGTCCCACCTGATATAAAAGTAGACAAATTTCTTATTTTTCACAAACTTCAGATAAGGAATAATCATGTTTTCCTCCCAAGAAGCCTACAAAAGATTATAAAAGTATTCTTTCAACTGTAGACTTATAAAGCAAAGGTATAAATATTGGATTATACAGGGGCCAGCTTTTCCCTGGTTCATAGAAGAACACACTGTACAAGCTAGATTCTAGATCCAAATAAATCTGGGCTCTTCAAACCGAAAAGCTACTTGGGCCAATTGCTTAACTTGTGCTGTTTTCATTTACTGATCTGAAAATTCACGTTGTATTCGTCTTTCAGTGTTCTTCAAGCATTCTTGTGGCTTTTACATCCAAAAAACAAGCAAACAACCCCCTCCCCCCGTGGAGCACATCCACATCCTCCTCCAGTTACATCTATGGTCTCAATTTTCCTCACACACGTACCACCAATTCATTTCAATCTGGCTTCAGCTGCTTCGTTCCACCGAAACCTCACTAAAATCATCCCCATCCATTTTACACGATGTGTCTGCATTAGATCCAGATAATCGCCTCCTTTTTGAAACCAAGACTCCCCTTGCTTCCCAAGATCAAATTCTCTCGGTTGTGCTCTTTGTCTGCCTGCCTCTTCCCCATCCTTTGTCCTCTCTCCAACATTTAATTGCTGGATTTCCTCAGCACTCAGCCCTAACACTTTTCTCCCTCTGCCTTGTGTCCTCCGCTCTTTCCCTTAACATCTATACCAATGTTGTTTTCAAACTCACAGTCAACTCGTCAACGAGTTGTGAAATCAATTTAGTGGGTCATGACTAGCAATTTTGAAAAACTGAATTGGAATAGAAAACATCATGGCACATAATAGGGAGGAAGGATAATTAGGAAACAATCCAAATGTCCATCAACAGGCAAAAAGAAAAATATTTGTTGCCTACCCATATGACACCAGCCATAAAAAGGAACAAACTACTGACATGTGGAACATCATAAAAATCAGCATTTTCTGTAAAGGTCCAGGTGGCAAATGGTAAATATTTTAGGCTTTGGGGACCATTCAGCCTGTCACAACTCTGAAGAGCATGAAAGTAGTCATAGACAATATGTAAACAAATGAGTCAATGCTATGTCCCAATAACACTTTATTTACGGACCCTGGATTTTGAATTCCATACAATTTTCACATCATGAAATATTCTTCTTCTGTTCCCCCCAACCCCCAACCATTTGAAAATATAAAGCCATTCTTAGCTCTTGTATTTTATTTTATTTTTTTTAGCCCTCATGTTTATATAAATAGTCAGTGGGCCAGATTTGGCCTAGAGGCTGTAGTTTGCAGATTCCTTTCACAAATGACCCTCAGAAACATTATGCTGAGTGAAAGAAGCCAAATATAAATGAATACATACTCTGTGTAATTCCAATTACATGAAATTCTAGGCAGTGCACATGACTCACCTGTAATGACAGAAAGCCTGGGGCCAAGGATAGAGGGGAATTAACTGCACATGGGTCATAGGGAATTTTTGAAGGTGATAGAAATTTTATTTAATTTAATTAATTAATTTATTTAAAGATTTTATTTATTTGAGAGAGAAAGAATGAGACAGAGAGAGCATGAGAGGGGGGAGGGTCAGAGGGAGAAGTAGACCCCCCCATCGAGCAGGGACCCCAATGCGAGACTCGATCCCAGGACGCCAGCATTATGACCTGAGCTGAAGGCAGTCACTTAACCAACTGTGCCACCCAGGCACCCAGAAATTTTATGTTAAATTGTGGTATACAGAGGTATATGCCTTTTCCCAACTCGTTGAACTGTACATGTAATATGGATGTATTTTATTATATGTAAATAAAGTTCATAAAGTTGATAAAATTATATCAATGAAGTTGATAAAAAATATCAGAGTGTATTGCATGTAGTAAGGGTCACCATGTTTCCAAAACTTGTGATCCAGTTACGTACATTCATAGATGGGCATCGAACTCATCCTCTTCGGCCCACAACAAAGGGCTCCTCGACATTCTCCATTCCAGTAAAGGCACCATCACCAGCCCGGTGGTTCAAGACAGGAAACTGGTGTCTTTCTCACCTACTTCTCTTTCCCCAACCTCTTCCAATCCAGATACCCCTTAAATATCTCTCACAGCTGTCCACATCTCCATCTCCACACCTTGACCGTGCCATACCTAAGCAATCTCTGTAGCCAAACTGTTCTGAACACAGCCACCAGAGTAGTCTGTTAAACAGGGAAATCGGATCCTCTGCGTAGAAGCCTTGGGTTGTCCATGATGTGAAGCATATATCCTTCACATGGCCCACAAATATGGTGTGGCCTCTTTCTACCTCCTTGCATCTCAGCTCTCATTTTTCTCCTCTCCTTCTCTTTCTTCTTTTTCTTGATTTTATTTATTTGAGAGAGTGAGTGAGAAAGAGAGAGAGACAAAGAAGGAGCAGGGGGAGGGGCAAAGGGGGAGGGAGAAGCAGACTCCCCGCTGAGCAGGTAGCCCAACGTGGGGCTCAATCTGGAGACACTGGGACCATAACCTGAGCTGAAGGCAGACGCTTAACCAACTGAGCCACCCTGGTACGCCTCCCTTGTGCTTCTAATACAGCAGGTTCCTCCATGAGAAGTGGTTTTCTTTAACTGGATTGTTCTTTCCTTCCTTCCCCTTGTTAAACTTCTAACCTCTTTGTATGTTCTCAGGGAAATGTCATAAGTGTTTGTATAGGCACCTTCACTTCTTCTTCCGTGTACTTAGAGCAATTATAATTATTTGCTTAATGTCTGCCTCCCATGATAGACGATAAATGCTATTTCTGCAAATAGTCTGTCCGTAATATTATTTTGTCCCCTGTAACTAGCAGGTAGACTCTAAAAATGGTTGTAGAATGAACGGATGGATGAATAATGAATCTACACACTGGCACAATGTGAAGATTTTATTTCCAGACATTTCCAGTGCTTCCAGTCTGGTTTTAATGAATATTACACGTTAAAGACATTCCACGGGCCAAGCAAGCAATTTTACATTCCAAGTCTCCATAGCCTAGTGTCTGGGATGTAGTGAGAATTCAGTGAATGCATTAATTAGTTAATTTATTTATTAAATAAATAAATAAATTGAATGCATTAATTCAACAAATACTTTCTGAGAGTCCGCTATATGCCAGGCAGTGTTCTACAAATCAGGGACACGATGATTGGGAGTCTCTGCATTTGTGGATCTTACACTCCATTGGAATGGAGAGATAACAAATAACTCTATAATACTAAGTGGTTGTACGTGCCATCAGGAAAATAGAGCAGGATAAGAGAATAGAGAGTAAATTATGAATGAACCCATCCCTCGGGCTGTAAATTTGAAATCTCTGTTCCAAAACATGGAGAATATTTGTTCACTGATAATTAGCTGGAAATAAAAGAATATTAACCAGGGTTGCCTGGGTGGCTCAGTCGGTTAAGTGGCTGCCTTTGGCTCAGGTCATGATCCCAGGGTCCTGGGATCGAGTCCCGCATCGGGCTCCTTGATCAGCAGGGAGCCTGCTTCTCCCTCTGCCTGCCGCTCCGCCCATTTGTACTCTGGCTCACTCTCTCTCACCCACGCACTCTCTCTCTCTAACAAATAAATAAATAAAATCTTTAAAAAAAAAAAAAAGAATATTAACCAAACCAACCACTACAATGGACAATTTATCATTAATTTTCAGGACCTTGATGAAGGCATTCCCATTGATTTTTCTATTATTCAAAGGACCTTTCTTTGATGTTTGAGCAGTTCTCGCCAATCACAGACTTATCATTATCCAAATATCATGGGAGCAGGGTTGGGCATGAGGTCTTGGAAAATCTGAAGCAGGTGTGTTAAGATTGATGCAGCCATATGAAAAAAAAATTTTTTAACTGACATTTTAAGCTACATTTCAACTTATGTTTAAGACTCTTTCTTCCCTAAAGTAAAACTTGAATGATACTGAGTATTTTAGTTGACATGGTAAAGAGGTAAAATAGTGTAAAAAGGTAAATTCTACCTTTCACTTGTTTCAGATTTATGTTTTATGAAATAATTCAGCCTTCTCTGAAACTGTGTGTCCCAAAGGATAATAAACAAAACATTAACATACAGTAATTAAAAAGGAAAAAATGTGCAAATGGTCAATAAACACACTGAAAATCAACATTACTACTGATCAAAAATGCAAAAATCAAGTGAGATAGCATTTCTGCTTATCAAAGTAACAAAGTTTTGTTTGTTTTTAATAATATCTACTGTTAGGGGCACCTGGGTGGTTCAATCAGTGAAGCGTCTGCCTTCGGCTCAGGTCAGGATCTCAGGGTCCTACCATCGAGCCCCATGTCGGGCTCCCTGCTGAGCGAGGAGTCTGCTTCTCCCTCTGCCCCCTCCCCCCAATTGTGCTCTCTCTCTCTTTCTCTCTCTCTCTCAAATAAATAAATAAAATCTTAAAAAAAATATCAACTGTTAAGGAAGAAAATACTCTTATTCATTACTGATAGAATTTCAAATTGTTATTAAACCTTTTATAGGCTTCAATGATACTGAACAGAATCAATTTGGCAATTTATCATCTTCTGGCTCTATATCCACTATTTTTGCCTGCTCTGTAACAATGGGTCTGGGCCTTGCAAATATTTGCCCCTCACCAGCTGGTGCGATGTTAAGTTTTTTCAGTAGAGGGCGCGGGGGAGACACTGCAGGAAGAAAGGGTTTTGTTTCCAGGTTCTTCCTGGTGATGTCTCCAGTGCCCAGCTCCTGCAGCTGGTCTTGAAAGTAAAGAAAACTACTGTGTGTCTCCTCTACTCTCAATTCTTCATTTCTGACACCAGATGTGTGGGTTTTCCACTCACCAAGCTGTTTTCTGGGTGTCCTACAATTTAACTCAATTCTGATGCTGTCTACCCAGAGATCATGTCAGATGCCACAAGGGTTCAGTCCCACAGTCTGTCCTCCCCCTTCAGATGCCCATTGCAAGTCGAGGTTGTCACCTGTGATTGTAGCCCATTGGCTATAAATGGGCGATTTCAAGACCCCCCCACCCCCTACCCCAGGGTTCAATTAATTTGCTAGAGGGGCTCACAGAACTCAGGAAAACAGCTTACTTACTAGATAACGAGCTTGTTAGAAAAGGATGTAGGCAAGATGGAAGAGATGCATAGGGCAAGGTATGAAGAAAGGATGTGGAGCTTCCATGCTCTCTGAGTGCTCCATTCTCTCCAAATCTCCACATGTTCACACCCCAGAAGCTCTCTGAACCCATTCATTTTGGCTTTTTATGGAGAAGGCTTCATTACACAGGCATGGTTGATATGGTTGATTAAATCATTGGTCATTGGCAATTGAACTCAGGCTCCAGCCGCTCTCCCTTCCCTGGAGGTAGGAGGCTGGGGGTGGGGCTGAAAGGTCCCACCCTCTAATCCCGTGGTCGGTCCGTGGTCGGTTCCCTTGGCAACCAACCACCGCCCATTGAACTCAGGCTCCAGCCGCTCTC
>NC_058407.1:149142271-149194307 GCF_002201575.2 Neomonachus schauinslandi
CCCGGCTTTCCAAAAGTCACTTCATTCAGCTTTAAGGCTCTGGAGCTATTTCAGGAACTGAGTACAAAAGACCAAATACCATAACAAAAAAATGCTCTCTTATTGCTTAGGAAATTCCAAAGGTTTTAGGAGCTCTCAGCCAGAAACGGAATGAGGATCAAATATACATTTCCTATTATAAATCACAACATCCCATGTTGGCACCTCCCCCTAATGGTTTTGTCGCAGAGTACTTCCAATGAGACCCTGCCCTGTAACGGCTTACCCTAGAGGGCAGATTTCCAGCAAACGCCACCAGCTAGCAGGGCATGATAACCACTGACTTTGCCATTCAGTGAGCCGGGGCTGCGCCCTCCCAACAAGGTCAGGTTCTCAGCCCTGGGAGGGGGGAAGGTCTTCCTTGTGTGTTTTATCTCAGTCCTGGCAGTAGGGCTGACCCGTATACCTCCTCCTTCTAGACCCCTTAGGCTTCTCTTATTACCCAAACCCTCATTATGCCAGTCCCCCATTAACAATTCTGCATAGAGTCAATCCTCATTATCTGTAGATTCCATATTTGCAAACTCAACTACTTGCAAAAGTTTATTTGGGGGGCACCTGGGTGGCTCAGTCGTTAAGCATCTGCCTTTGGCTCAGGTCATGATCCCAGGGTCCTGGGATCGAGCCCCACATCAAGCTCCCTGCTCTGCAGGAAGCCTGCTTCTCCCTCTCCCACTCCCTCTACTTGTGTTCCCTCTTCCGCTGTGTCTCTCTCTGTCAAATAAATAAATAAAATCTTTAAAAAAAAAAGTTTATTTGGAACCCCCAAATCGATACTGACACTTTCGCTGTTAGTTGAAGGCATGCGCATGCGCGCAGCAGCAACACCGTTAAGTCAACCGGCTTGCATATTCCCGGCTGCACTGGATCCGGGATCCAGGCAACACTGTGCCTTCATGTTGCTGCTCTCAGACTGTAAACAAGTGTCCCTTTCACAGTCTATGTAGTGCCCCGTTTCCCACATTTTTGTGCTGTTAGTGCATTGGCTGTTTAAAATGACCCTTAAGCATAGCGCTAAGTTGCTGTCTAGCATTCCTGAGGGCAGGAAGGCTGTCTGTCATACGTCTTCAGTAGAAAACACCTGTAGATAAGCTTTGTTCAGACATGAGTTATAATGTCATAGGCTGAGAGTTCAGTGTGAATGAATCAACACTATATTAAATGAGATGTCCTTCAACAGAAACGCAAAGCAAGGTTATGGGTCCATCAGTTGATGAAAATGCTGTGACCACAGCCTCCAAGGGACCCTAACCCTGGAAAAGTCATGGTTCAACATTTGCTAATTTAAGTGTTCATAGCAACTTTATAGAATATAACTACTTTGAAAAATAAGAATCGACTGTATTACACTTTCCCCATTTTTTAAAGATTTTATTTTTAAAAAAATTTTAGTAGATTTTATTTATTTATTTGCCAGAGAGAGAGCATGAGAGAGCACAAGGAGGGGCATCAGCAGAGGGAGAGGGAGAAGCAGACGCCCCAATGAGCAAGGAGCCTGACTTGGGGCTCCATCTCGGGACCCCAAGATCATGACCTGAGCCAAAGGCAGACACTTAATCAACGGAGCCACCCAGGCGCCCCTGCTTTCCCCGTTCTAATTATGATGTGACTTCTTTCTCTGATCAGATCAGAGTACTAAACTCCTCCCTAGATCAGTATTCTACTAATTAGCTATTTCTTCCACATATTAGTGGAGTCATACATTTCCGATAGTAACTGGAGTTTCAGAGGTGCAAAAAAAGCATAATTGGAGAAGAAAAGCCTCCATAATTAATTCACCTTTTATGTGGAAATTCTTAACTTATTTGCATTTTGAATATGCAATATCTTTAAAGCTACCTCTAATGTTGGGTTTTCCATGATTTCAGATTTTTAAATTTCCTCTTTTTAATGCATTTTAGGAAGACTTACTTGCAAAGTTACTTCTTTTTTTCCCAAAACTTAACAATGGAAAATTAATGAAATAAATTTAATTGCTCTATTATCCCACACTAACTGTAGGCAGAATAGTTACTTAAAATAAAGCTGGTGAAAACAGAGTTCCTGAGCCAGAGAAACCTCTACTTCAAATAGTTCTTCCAAATGGCACCATTTCAAAATACCAAGTTGTAGGTTGGACTCTAGAGTGCACCACCTCTGTGGAGAAATCCATGCCATGTTTTTAGTATTCTACTGGTGGCAGGATAGAAGGACAAGGAAGTGTTCCAAACTTCTAAACAAGAGCAAAGCACAGATACAGTTTGGCCTCAGTGTTTTGTTTCAGCTCTGGTCAACATCAAAATGTTCTAAAACCCATGGTATTGATCCAAGCAACTTTCACATTATTTGTGTCAATGTCAAGGGTGTGAGAGTTGCCTAGGTCATAGAGACAGAGTTTTTAGGCATCATTTTTCCACGTTAGAGCTGAGAGGTAATGATTTCATGACAGAATTGCTTAATATTGTTTCTGCTAACAGGAGAAACTGAGGTTCTGGTGGGAAGCAGGCTTATAGCTTCTTCCCTCTAATCTCCCTTCTGACTTTTTCCAGCTAGAGCACCTATCCTTTATCTCTCAGTGCATGTTCAGACAGGGAACAGGCAGTGGTGGTGGTTCTTACTCTTACCTCCATAATTTCATTCCCATCTAAATAAAAATAACTTTTTAATTCACCCATCCAAATAAAAATAACTTTTAAAAAAAGATTTTATGTATTTATTTGAGAGAGAGAGAGAGAGCACAAGCAGGGGAAGGGTAGAAGGAGAAGCAGACTCCCCGCTGAGCAGGGAGCTGGACTTGGGGCTCGATCCCAGGACCCCAGGATCATGACCTGAGCCGAAGGCAGACGCTTAACCCACTGAGCCACCCAGGCACCCCAAAAATAACTTTTAAAAAGAAAGTCATACAGCAGTCCCTCCCACCTATTATCCCCAGGGGAATGCATCCCAAGACCCTCCAGTGGATGCCGGAACCCTTGGACAGTACTGAAAACATATATGCTATGTTTTTTCCTATACATACATACCTATGATAAAGCTTAGTTTATAAATCAGGCACAGTAAGAGATTCACAACAATAACTAATGATAAAATAGAACAATTATAAATATAATCTGTAATAAATGTTACATGGATGTGGTCTCTCAAAATATCTTACTGTCTGGTACTCACCCTTCTGGTGATGACATGAGGTGATAAAATGCCTGCAAAATGAGATGAAGTGAGGTGAATGACGTAGGCACTCTGACGTAAGCTTAGGCTACTATTGACCCTCTGATGATTCGTCACAAGGTGGATCATCTGCTGCCTGACTGTGGTTGGTGACCTCTGGTCCCTGAAAGTGCAAATAAGGGGTGGGGTGAGGGTAGTAGTAATTAGTGTAGTATAATTTGCATAAAGCATAGCTCTTTTAATTCATCTGTAGCTACACTAAGCAAAGACCAGGTGCCTCCTGGGCACACCCAGCTTCAAGCCAACACACCCTCTTCCATTTGGATCCCTGCTGGAGAAATTCCAGAGAAAGCGTTCTGGAATGAAGGAATGGGTGGGCCGAAGGCAAGAGGGAGGTTTCCACAGTTTCCTTGTCAGCCTCCCGTGAGCCTCAAAACGGTTTCCTGCTCTGTGCCCATACCCAGGAACTAGTAATGTCTTAGAGGTGATCTTGATAGGGCTTGAGGAGCTTCAATGACCTTTTTTTTTAAAATAGATTTTGTTTATTTATTTGAGAGAAAGAGAGAGTATGAGCAGGGGGCAGAGCAGAGGGAGAGGGAGAAGCAGACTCCCTGCCGAGCAGGGAGCCCGACAAGGGGCTCCATCTCAGGGCCCCAGGATCACGACCTGAGCTGAAGGTAGATGCTTAACCAACTGAGCCAGCCAGGCACCCCTCCTTTTTTTTTTTTTTTTTACTTTTTAGGGGTAGCCTTAACTGATTGCTTCCTTTGCTCTTTGTCTTGCAGCCTTTTAAGCATAGAAGCCTTCCATTTGTCAGTAGAAATTTCAGAGAAATCTTCAAGAGGAGATAGAAGATTTTAGACACTGTGGCCCACAGGGTGGTTCTTATGAAGTCCCGGTTCATTTAAATAAAATGAAATAATCACTGTTACAATAAGCTTCATTGTAATCATCCTAATGTTTTTTTTTTTTTAAGATTTTATTTATTTTTTAGAGAGCGAGCGAGAGAGAAACAGCATGAGAGGGAAGAGGGTCAGAGGGAGAAGTAGGCTCCCCGCTGAGCCGGGAGCCCGACGCGGGACTCGATCCCAGGACCCTGGGATCATGACCTGAGCCGAAGGCAGACGCTTAACCATCTGAGCCACCCAGGCGCCCCATCCTAATGTATTTTTAATGTGATCCTTAGTTGTACATTGAAACTCAGTTCCCACAGTAGTGTTTATTCCCTGCTGAAAGCCTTCCTCACGAAATGCCTCTTTTACATTTGAACACGGCGCTGTGTTCTCCAGCTATCCCCCACTGTTCAGGGATATTAATGTCACATGGAATGTGTCGCCTCATTATTGCTGGAGGGCTCCGAATCACAGCTTGCACAGATGATGAAGCATCGATGTAATGAATTAATTTATCTTAGAGCATCTCCTCTTGTTTGAAGGCTATGCAGGTCCTTCAGCATTTGCTTGAGTAATAGGTTGTCCTTAATAACCGGATTTTTTTATTGTTTTTAAGAAGAGACAAGTATATAGCAACCCGTGTAAAACCATCTCAGCCTTCTTAGTATTTATTTATCTTTCTTTCAACGCCCATTAAGCAAATATGTTGAGCTGCTTGATAAAGATCACCATAGATTTTGGAGGATATATGTCCCTGCAGATTGTTGGCAATTTCCTCCCTCGCTGGGTTTCTAGGAGTAAATGAGTTAACGTGTTGGGTGCCTCGTAGGTAAAAGACACACGTAGTGGGCTCTCAGTGATTGTCAGCACCAACCTTCAGGGGTGCCAGATTTAGCAAAATAAATTTAAAAAAAATAGTGCTTCGTCAACTTTGAATTTCAGATAAGCAGTGAAAGTTTTTTAGTATAAGTCTGTCCCAAATATTGCATGGGACATACTTACACTAAAAAAGTTATGCATTGTCATCTGAAATTTCAAAGTTAACTGGACATCCCTTATTTCACCTGGACACCACCCTAATCCCTCCCCACCCCCACTTTCCTGCTTCTGGTCTCCAATTTTGCTCTATTATTCTCTCTAACAAATTTGGTCAAGGGGATGGTGTAGGAATCATCTGGGAATTTTTCTTTGTTTCATAATGAAGGCCACAATTTCCTCTAGGCGGCAATGAGATTTTTTAAAAAGGCATTGTGAATACAAATTCTTGCCACAAGCATATAGGTTAGTGCTTGGCATATCATAGTGCTCAAGAATATTGATCTATTGAGTGAATGAATGAAAAAGTACTGGACCAACAGATAGTCCTAATCTATACACATTGAGAAATGGGCAGTTTCATTTCAGCTAACACGATCAATGAGATCAGAAGGGTTACAGAGAAGGTAGATATGATAAAGCGGGGTGCAGTAGGCTGAATTATGGCCCTCCAAAGATGTCCACGCCTGAATCCCCAGAACCTGAGAATACATTATCTTATATGGCAAAAAGGAGTTTGTAGATGACCCTTGAGGTAAGGATCTTGAGATATGGAGATTTTCCTGGATTATCCAGATGGGCTGAATGTAATCACAAGGGTCCTTCTAAGAGCAAGACAGGCAGGTCAGAGTTGGAAATGATTGTGCAACAACAGAAGGAGTGGGGGATGCCTGGCTGCTGACTTTGGGTCAAAGAACACAGAAATTGGCAGATTCCCAAGAATTGAAGAGAATGGGTGTATTAGTCAGCTAGGGCTGCCAGAACAAAATACCACAGGCTAGGTGGGTTAAAAAATAAGTTTATTTTTCTCACAGTTCAGGAGGCTAGAAGTCCAAGGTCAAGGTGTCAGCCGGGCTGGTTTCTCCAGAGGCCTCTCTCCTTGGCTTGCAGGTGGCTTCCTTCTCTCACTGGGTCCCCACACCATCTTTCTTCTGTGCATGCACTGCCCTGGTGCCTCTTTGTGTCCACATTTCCTCTTCTTATCAGGACACCAGTCAGATTGGACTGGGGTCCCATCCTGAGGGCCTCATTTTTCACTCAATTACCTCTTTTTTTTTTTTTTTAAAGATTTTATTTATTTGACAGAGAGAAAGACAGCCAGAGAGGGAACACAAGCAGGGGGAGTGGAAGAGGGAGAAGCAGCCTCCCCACTGAGCAGGGAGCCCGATGTGGGGCTCCATCCCAGGACCCTGGGATCATGACCTGAGCTGAAGGCAGACGCTTAACAACTGAACCACCCAGGCGCCCCTCAATTACCTCTTTTAAAGGCTCTATCTCCAAAACAATCACATTCTAAGATACTGGGGGTTAGGGTTCCCACATACGAATTTTGGGAGGGACCCAATCAGCCCATAACAATAAGGTGGACAAATGGAGGAAGTGTGCAAAATAACTGGTCAGTCCCCCAGAGTGGAGACTAAGGTGATAGATACGTAACAATTCAGTGCAATGCAAAGTAATCTGGGGTTGGACACCAGACCTAAAAAAGGACTTCAGTGGGACAACTGGCAATAATTTGAATAAGGTCTGTAGATTAGGTAATAGTATTACATGAGTGATAATTTTCTGGTTTTGATCATGGTACTACAGTTATGCAAGATGTCAGTATTTGGGGAAGCTTGGGTGATGCCTATATGGGAACTCTGTACTATTTTTGTAACTTTTTTCTAAGTCTGGAATCATTTGGAAATGAAAATTTAAAATCAAAACAAATTAAAATAAGCGGTGCCTCATCCTTTCCCTCTCCCTCTGCCCCCCCGTTCACACGTGTGCGCGCGCTCTCTCTCAAACAAAATAAATCTTTAAAAAAATTAAAATTAAAGGAAATAAAATAGGGTAAATAAATAGAAGAGGGAGAGAATGAGACTAGGTTTGGATGTGTCAGAGAAGGAGGAAAAGAAGCAAGGAGGGCTGAGTTCCTTGGGGTCAGAGATGGTACCTGTGGCTGAGGTCCCCAGTGACCCCCTGCTTCTGGGACACTGCTTGGGAGCTCAGGATTCAGTGAGGTCCCTCCAGCCTCACTTCTCATTCATGAAAGGCTTCACATTTCAACTTCTGGATTTGTCTCCTAAGTGACATGACAGCCTATTGTGTGCGTTGGAAAGGTGAATTCCTTGCATGTAAATATTTAACATACACCGCCCTCTCGGTAACTGGAATTTGGTATCCCTTCTTTCACCTTTCCTTTTCTTCCCATCTCTACCAACCTTTTTTTTCTTTTTGAGATATAATTCACATAACACAGAATTCACCCCCCAAAGAACCGCACACCCAGTCACTTCGCATCCCTTCCCCCCCCCCCCCACGCCCAGTCTCTGACAACAACCAGTCTACTTTCTGTCGCTATGCATTAGCCTATTCTGGACTTTTCATGGAAATGGATCATGCATTCCGTGGACCGGCCACATTTCAAAGGCTCAGCCCCACAGTGGCTAGTGGCCAGGGGATTGGACGGCGCGGACTGGGTGTGCGCGGGGCGCCCAATGGCTCCGGAGCATCTGGGAAGACAGGTGCAGGTGGCGGAGGCGGCGCGGAGGGCAGGGCCGGCGGGCGGGCGTGGCCCGGGGAGCGGGCGCCGCGGTCGCTGGCGGGCGCCCCCCGCGCGGGCATGGCGGGCTGGTGGCCGGCGCTTCTGCGCGCGGCCCGGCGCTACCCGTGGCCCACGAACGTGCTGCTCTACGCGGCGCTCTTCTCCGCCGGCGACGCGCTGCAGCAGCGGCTGCGGGGCGGTCCGGCCGACTGGCAGCAGACGCGGCGCGTGGCCACCGTGGCCGTGACCTTCCACGCCAACTTCAACTACGTGTGGCTGCGTCTGCTGGAGCGCGCGCTGCCCGGCCGTGCGCCGCGCACCGTGCTGGCCAAGGTGCTGTGCGACCAGGCGATAGGCGGGCCCGTGGCCGTCTCGGCCTTCTATGCCGGTGAGGGGCTGGGGCGGGGAGCAGGGGCCAGGGCGAGATCCGCTGAGGGGGCCAAAGGATCCAAGGTTGGGGGGGGTGGCACTGGAGGCAGGGGCTGACGGCTCCCGGGGCTGGGGGCTGCAGGAGGCAGGGATGGAGCGGGACCCCAACCAGGGCTGGAAGCCATGGGGTGGGGGTGGGGGCAGGATTTCAGGGGGTCTCCTGAGAGCGCCAGGGTCGAGGTGCCAGAGCTGAAAAGTCTGGGAACCGAAGATTAAGTGGGAGAAGCTGGAAAGGCGGGGGATGTGAAGGGGCCAGGGGCCTGGATCGCAGTTGGGACGCCCGGTTGAGTACCGTCGGGCTGGAGGTTTCAGGGGGGGCCTGGGGCGTCGCCTGGAACTGGAGGGAGGCAGGACTGGGGGTCCATTTCCCCCATGGAAAAGGTCCACTTGAGTGTCGAGGCGATCACAGCCCGTGGGCGTGGCGGCTGCTACCCCTATAACGCAGTTGTGGGACTGGGCTGTCGTGGGACCGGGCTGTCCTGCTCCCGGGAAAATCCCCGCCTGGAGCTATGGGCTTCCGGACCACTGGCAGACACTCCTTTCCAACACACCAACTAAATGCGAGGGGCCGCGGGGCCATGGGAGCCAGACCCGCTGGAACCTGAGGTAGGAACAGATTCCCCCAGAAACTTCGTGCTCAAGGCCTTAGTCCTGCTTCGGTAACAAGATTTTCCTTTGGGGTTCCCATTCCTCTGTGAAAAGCCAAGAAAATGTGAGTGGACCTTGGACCCTGCCTTGGAGAACTCTGCGTGTGAAAGTCGTGGGAGGTCCCTCCTCAGAAAATCGCCCTGAGGCCAAAGGCCGGACTTCAGGAATCTTCCTTAAGGGCCTTAAATACCAAAAACAATGGGAGGGGCTCTGTAGCCTCCGTCCTCCTAGCAGTTTCCATAGCCTGCGAGGGAGAAAGGGTGGGGGACCATCACCAATTCCCCAAGAAAATCCAGGGGTCCTGGGCCTGGCATTTAGGGATTTAGAAGGTCTAGAGAAGACCCAAGAAGGTCTTTTATTCGGTGGCTGCTGGTGCCTTCTAAACCAGGTCAGGGAGGTCACGTCAGCGCCTTGAAGAAACCTACACTGCCCTCTGGATCTTATTTTGGGGAGCCAGATCCGGTTCCTTTCCTCACAAAGTCCACAGGAGGCATGAAGGACCTGGTTGCCTGTTGTAGTCTCAGCCAACTGCAGGGCCAGTGGGGTCAGGGAAATAAAGGACCTGGGGGGCGGGCTGCCAGGTGCCTGGTCCCAAGGTGTGACTTCCAGGCCACATCTGCAAAGGGGCTCCTCGGGTCCATTAAGGCAATTGCCTTGAGCCCCAGTGACCTAGGGGACCTAGGGGCTGGGCCTTTGGGAACCGTGTTTCCATTTACTCCTCAAACAACCCAGTGAGGCAGATCCTCTTTGTTATTCCCGTGTTACGGATAACAAAACTGAGTCTCAAAGGAGGTTAAGTGACTCGCCTGAAGACAACATAACCCATGCCAGGTTCTTAATCTTGAGTGTTGTCCTTTTGTCTGAAGCCAGAAAGGGGCTGCTGCAGAAACGGGGCCCCGGGGGGGGCCTATGATTTAAGCCTGAGGCTCCTGACACGGATTCCGACCCAGATGGCTGCTTTGTTTTGCTTTTTAGATTTCTGGCCCAATTTCCCTCTCCTCGTGTGAAAATGAAGGGGGGCGGGTTGGGTTGGATGTTTGTTCAAGGCATTTCCAACTTGGAAATTGCGTATATCATATGATCCTTTGTGCTGGGGCCACCTTGGGGAGCTCAGATTGTGATGGGGAGGTCTGGCTCGGAATCCACACCTCGGTTGGACTTGGTCCGATATTAACCTCCCCAAGCTTCGTTTCCGCCTCTGTAACTCCCAACCTCAGCAGATTGTTTGGGTTTCGGGGGGCGGGGGACACGGGTGTCCAATGAAATAAGGCACATAAAGTGCTTAGCGCTTAATTAGTGCTTGGTGAGTGGCACCCGATATTACCAATATGCGCCTGGGTATTCTTGTATATCCTGTTCTAAGAATCCCTTGCAATTGACTAAAAAACCCTCTTATTCCCCCTTCCTCCTAATCGGATTTGAAGGAGACTTTTTAAAGCCCTTTTATTTTTACTCCTTCCTAAAATAGGAGGATTTTTGTCTTTGCTCCCTGAATTTCCTTTCAGGGTTGTTGAACATACAAAGTTTTCAGAGTGTTTTTAGAGAGCCTGAATTGGTGTTCTGCTTTCAAATTCTGATTGGAATAATTCTGATTAAAATGCTGATGGGAACTTGGTAGTTGCCAGAATACCCAGGGTCCATCAGCCTTTTTCTTTTTAAAAAGAAGGAAAGTAAATCTTTTAAAATTTTATTTACTTATTTATTTAAAGATTTTATTTATTCATTTGAGAGAGAGAGAGCGAGTTCGAGCTAGAGTACAGGCCAGGGGGAGGGGCAGAGGGAGTGGGAGAAGCAGACTCCCCACTGAGCAGGGAGCCCAGATGTGGGACTCGATCCCAGGACCCTGGATCATGACCTGAGCTGAAGGCAGATGCTTAACCAACTGAGCCATACAGGCACCCCTAAATTTTTAAGATTTTTAAACATTTTACAAAAAGTTTGGAAGGCAGAGAAGAAAAGTCACTGATCGTCCTGCTATCTGAATGCTTTGAATTCTCTTACAATTTATATATATATATAATACAATCTATATATATATATCTTTCTGCTATCACTTTTATACTGCTATTTTCATCATATTTATCATTCCTTTAAGATTTATCTAGTTTTTAAAAATTCTATTTATTTTTAAAAAAGATTTATCTAGTTTGAGAATGGAAGTCATGTTTTCACTGTTAGGTTAGAAGGGACATAATGAATGAGAGATACTGGTGGGTACTCTGCATATTAGAAGAGAAAACTTGAACTGTTATACAGTTTTCTTCCTACTGAATCTTGCAAAATTCCTGTGGTGTGTGTTTTTACAAATAGGTATGAGTATTCTCCAGGAAAAGGATGACATATTTTTGGACCTGAAACAGAAATTTTGGAATACGTACAAGGTAAGACAGACTTTTGAAAAGGTAACCAAGATCTTTTAGTATATTTGTAACATTAAATACATTTTAAGAAAACTATTCTTAAGTTAGCGCTCCAGTTGGTTGGCACAAGGGTATAGTATTTTTTTTTTTGAAGATTTTATTTACTTATTTGACAGAGAGAGACACAGCGAGAGAGGGAACGCAAGCAGGGGGAATGGGAGAGGGAGAAGCAGGCTTCCCGCAGAGCAGGGAACCCGATGCGGGGCTCGATCCCAGGACCCTGGGACCATGACCTGAGCTGAAGGTAGCCACTTAGCGACTGAGCCACCCAGGTGCCCCAAGGCTATAGTATTTTGACTGCAAGATCTTAAATTTGTTTCGAAAGAGAAATGAGAAGCAGCTTTAAGAGTGTCTATACGTTAGGAGCGTCTATACACGAGTGTCTGAGTTTTAGTCAATGTTCGCAATGATTCCTGTTTTTTAAATTTACTCTTATTAGTGATTACAGTTTATTTAGTGCATTTTGGAGCCAAAGAGGTTATTGCAGAATAGGAAAAGTAGAACGTTGAGTGATGAATGGAATCACTCTGGAGCCAATGTTCCCAGGTGTACATTCTGCTGAGTCCTTGTGAAGGATAATGTTTCCCAAGATTATGTCCAGGCTTAAAGTAAGTCACCTGTTGTACTGTTGGCTCAATGCAAATATACACACCCCTGTCCAACAAATATTTATTAGCTTATTCAATGAAGATTTATTGAGCAGTATCCGTAAAGCCTGGCAAAATCAGGGGTGCTTTCCATTTCTGGCCTAGAGGATGCTTGATTTTACTAATCCCAGTGAAGTGACTTTTCAGGATTGCCCAATATACACAGACTGGCCTTGGGCTTCACATGTACTTAATTCCCAAGCCACGCCGGCTATTGTCCGTACTGTTTTGGCATTTTCTATTGAGTGACACAGAGCCCCAGAATCAGCATTGCCCACTTGATGGTTGGAGGCAGATGATAGGGAGTGTGGAAGCCACATGCTCAGGGACAGTCCTTCTTCCTTTTCAGGGGAAAGAGTTTTCGGAGCTTGTTACTTCTCTTGGGGCAGAAATTGTGAGCCCGTTGCGACACCCAAATGTAATTTTCTTCTACTTTAGTTTGGAAAAAGGAATAAGTTTTCCCATTGTGTCATGGATCCTGTGGAGGTGTAGACATTTAACATTAAAAAAAGAGCAAGCGGGGTTCCTGGGTGGCTCAGTTGGTTAAGCGACTGCCTTCAGCTCAGGTCGTGATCCTGGAGTCCCGGGATCAAGTCCGGCATCGGGCTCCCTGCTCAGTGGGGAGTCTGCTTCTCCCTCTGACCCTCCTCCCTCTCATGCTCTCTCTCTATCATTCTCTCTCTCAATAAATAAATAAAAATCTTTAAAAAAATTTAAAAAAAAGAGCAAGCGAGCAGAATTGGGGAAGAAACGGGCTTTAAGCAGGGACTTGCAGATGCTTCAGATTCTCCTCCCTTAATGAAGACACACAGGCCACCTTTGTTGGGTGTTGAACGCATGCCAAGGATCCTGAATGTCAGTAATGGTGCCAGGAGAAACCAGCTAGAGAGTTATTGTAACCAAGTTCACATAAGAAACAGGGAATGGGAATAGGAATGATTGGAGAGCTATTTAGGAGGTAGAATTGGTAGCTCTGGGTGAATGATTGGTGATTGGGGTAATGGGCAAGGACACATCTAGGATGACCCACAGGTTTCTGGTTTGAGTAACTGCGTGAGTGGTGGCCCGTCACTTGAGATACGACATAGCGAGCTGATTGGAAAAAAAAAAATGAGTTCAGTTTGAGAAATGTTGAATTCTAGATACCTTTAGAATATCCAAAGGGAGGGGCACCTGGGTGGCTCAGTCAGTTAAGCATCTACCTTTGGCTTGGGTCATGATCCCAGGGTCCTGGGATCGAGTCTGGCATTGGGCTACCTGCTCAGCAGAGAGTCTGCTTATCCCTCTCCCTCTGCCCCTCCCCACTTCTTGTGCTCTCTCTCGCTCTCTTTTTCTCTCAAATAAATATATAAAATCTTAAAAAAAAAATAGAAGATCTAAAGGGAGATTTCCAAGTGCACAGAGGAGAGCCCAGAGCTAGGGATATTAGATATGGAAGAAACTGGGTTAAAACCAGGTTCTTGAGTCAACTTGATCAATGAAACCAAGAGCACAAACTGTAGGTGTCCGAAAACAAGAAGCAGCCAAAAAGAATCTGTCACAAAAGGCTTTCTTGTAGCCCAAAGGATTTGTAAGAGTAGAATAGCTTTTTTTTTTCTTAGAAACTTCACTCAATATATGTCTTTAAGAAGCCAGAAATTTTGTAAATTTCCTATGTCTAGAAAATGGGGTCCTTCAGTTCCCCTGCCCGATCCAACTTCTTTGGATGAAGGTAGAAAGGACATGCCTAGTTTATTTGTTGTTGACATGTAGGTACTATTTGAGTTTTTGATTGGTTTGTTTTTGTGCAGAAGGCATGCAATTTCTGTCTCTTTCCACCAGCTATGGTAAGGGGACTCAGGTATGTTACCTCTTAGAAATTTATCTGATAATTACATTCATCTCCTTTATAGTTTTTGAAAACTTTAATTTGGAAATAATTTCAAACTGATGGAAAAGTAACAAGAATAGTTCAAAGAATACCCTTTACCCATAGTCACCCATAGTTAATATTTTGCCCATTTGTTTTATTATTTCCTGGCTTGATCTGTCTATATCCATCCATCTTTCTGTCTGTTTCTTTGAAGCATTGGAGAGTAAGTTGCACACAGAATTACCCTTTACCCTTAGATACTTAAGTTCTATTTTCTAAGAATAAATAAGTTATTTTATGTAATTACAGCAGAGTTAGCAACTTCAATACATTTAACAATGGTAATGAGCCTTTCAGCTCATCCACCATCCTTCTGCCATGTTTGTCAATCGACTCTCTGATGGTCTTTATAGCATTTCTGTTTCTTTTAGTACAGGATCCAGTCTAGGGTCAGGTAGTGCATTTAGTTGCCATGTCTCTTTAGTCTCCATTAATTGGGAACTTTTCCTCAGCCTTCTTTTACCTATTATAACACTAATATATATTTTTTTAATTTATTTTTGAGAGAGAGAGATGACAGAGAGAGAATGAGAGGGGTGAGGGTCAGAGGGAGAAGCAGACTCCCGGCTGAGCAGGGAGCCCGATGTGGGACTCGATCCTGGGACTCCAGGATCATGACCTGAGCCGAAGGCAGTCGCTTAACCAACTGAGCCACCCAGGCGCCCCAACACTAATATTTTTGACGAATACAGTTCTGTTCTCCCTCCCCCAAACAACAACAACATAGCATTCCCTTTTTTGGGGGCATTTTGTAATCCATAAGAATGTCAGCTACACTTAATCTATAGCAAGAAATAGTAGAATATATTATCTGCCTTAAATCTTTTTTTAATAAAAAAAAATCAAACATTTTAGATAAAATTAGAGTCACCTCTGGCTCTTATTGCTTGAAATAGTAGAAGATATTATTATTACTTTTTAAAAAGATTTTATTTATTTATTTGAGGGGGGGAAACAAGCGGGGAGGGGGGAGGGGGAGAGGGAGAGGGAGAAGCAGACTGCCTGCTGAGCAGGGAGCCCTACAACCATGCAGGGCTTGATCCCAGAACCCTGGGATCATGACCCGAGCCAAAGGCAGTTAACTGATGAGCCACCCGGACACCCCTCAGCAGAACATATTATTAACAAATCATTCCATGAAGAATGATAAATTTAAAACTTTACTGATGATCCTTTTATAAATATATTCCTGTAGCTTTTGCTTGGGCTAACAGGAAAACCACAGTGTACACATAGATGCTGTTATTTTGAAAGCAGCTGTTTAACAGAAATGGTGCTGATTCTGGTAGCCTTTTCATTCTGGACCTGTAATATGACTACTATAATTGCCTCTCACCTCAAAGCTCATTGCACTGCTCCCACCCTCTTCTATTGGAGAGCTTTAAGGAGTCTGATTTAATCGGCTTAGTCTGAAATACAATCCCGCCTCTGCATTCTATCTGCCTGGTATTTCTTAATCTCTAGGATTGTTTCTGTGTGTGTGATTAAAAGGCATTCTAGGGGTGCCTGGGTGGCTCAGTCATTAAGTGTCTGCCTTCGGCTCGGGTCATGATCCCAGGGTCCTGGGATCGAGCCCCGCGTCGGGCTCCCTGCTCGGCGGGGAGCCTGCTTCTCCCTCTCCCACTCCCCCTGCTTGCGTTCCCTCTCTCGCTGTGTCTCTCTCTGTCAAATAAATAAATAAAATCTTTAAAAATAAAATAAAATAAAATAAAAGGCATTCTCATCGAGTTTTTCTGTATTCCAGAGCGGTCTGATGTACTGGCCTTTTGCGCAGGTGAGTTTCTAGAACTACTCAGAATGCTAATTGATGGCTGTGGTTGGCAGGGAACCCTAGCGCACTCTTTCTTTCTGTTACAGCTGACCAACTTCGGCCTGGTTCCTGTTCACTGGAGGACAGCTTACACTGGACTCTGTGCTTTTCTGTGGGCCACCTTCCTTTGCTTTTCACAACAGAGTGGCGATGGCACATTCCAGTCGGCTTTCGCCTTCCTTCACGTAAAGGAGGCCAGTGTGCTTGAAAGGCCCCCCGAGAAATGAGAAGCCAAGGACTCCCTGACAATGACAATTTTCTTTTTCTTTCTTTCTTTCTTCTTCTTCTTTTTTTTTTTTTTAAAGATTTTATTTATTTATTCATGAGAGACAGAGAGAGAGAGAGAGAGAAGCAGAGGGAGAAGCAGGCTCCCAAGGAGCAGGGAGCCGGATGCGGGACTCGATCCCAGGACTCTGGGATCATGACCTGAGCCGAAGGCAGACGCTTAACCGTCTGAGCCACCCAGGCGCCCTCTTCTTCTTTTTTTAATGCGGTGGATTGTCTGCCGATAAGAGAGTCTATTTATCAGTTATGTGCTCCATTTTGGAGAACGACTCTTGCATAGACTCTGTTGTTTCATTATCCAGGAATACTTCAGATTTTATCCAAACCTTTTTTTCCCCCATTCTGGCCTGAAAGTCTCACTTCTCTAATATTTTTACTCCTCTAATTCTTTGGTTAATACTGGTAACAGCGACACCATGGCATTTTGCGGTAATTCCGATTTCTATGCTGATATTTTAATGCTGGTCGATTTAAAGAACCTGTTTTGATCATTTACATTTCACATCTAAAATCTCAGGTTATCCCCCCCAAACACTTTTCGGTCAGTTTAACTTTTATACCAAAAGTAGTCCTTAGAGTAAATTTCTATTTACATAGAGCTCGATCGAGGAGAAGATTGAATAACCGAATTTTTTTTCCTCGAAATACTTTATATAATAATCTATTGTGACACTAACACTGGGTTCCTTAAGTACATTTTATGCCCATCAAAAAAAATAATTGTATCTGATTGGCGTTTCCTGTATGGAGTGTATTTTGCGGTTATCTTCTACTTTTGTAATTTCGAAGTTAAGCACTTTTTAGTTAACGTGTTCTAGTTTTGAGCCTATTCAATTGACTGAAGGACCCCATTTTCTAGACATAGGAAATTTACAAAATTTCTGGCTTCTTTAAGACATATATTGAGTGAAGTTTCTAAGAAAATGAACAATTTATCTTCCTCTGGAAGGAAAAACTCTGTTCCTTAGATTTACAGGGAACAGAGTTACCCCAAATTTCACATTGAGGTTATATTTTTAAAAATCTATGCTATCCAAGGGTGCCCGGGTGGCTCAGTTGTTTGGGCATCTGATTCTTGATCTTGGCTCAGGTCTTGATCGCCGGGTCATGAGTTTGAGCCCCGAGTTGGGCCCCACGATGGGTGCGGAGCCTACTTAAAAAACAATGCTTTCCAATAAATCTTTATCAGTAATCTTTAAGCTAGACATGAGAACCTTGATCCAGACTTTCAGATTTACTCAGTTTGTCTAACCTCAAAACCAGGGGGTCTAAAAATGATATGACTATCTCAAGAAGTTTCAGCAAACCTCACCTAAGAATTGTACCACCATGCTCCTGCTTCCAGTGGAGTCTTGTACAAATTTTAAGATGGGAAGCACTGAAATGTTAGTAATACATTCATCTTGCGCATTTGTATTTAAGATTAATTTAAGAATGTATCCTTAAATTTTTTATGCACATAATTCATAATATGAATTTATGTAGCTCGTAAGTATATAATGTCTAAGTATGTGATTTATTTGAATTTAATTGGTATTAAAATATTTTACATTATTGGGACAATAGGAAATTTCTAGATAGCCTCTAAAATAATTTGTTACCTACATTGTTTTGAAAGTCGCTAATGCAACGGAAAAGCTATTTCATAATACCTAAGACAAATTTGGTCATTAAAAAAGTGTATCCTTAAAAAAAAATAAAAATAAATATAAAAAAATTTAAAAAATAGAAAAGTGTATCTTGAGTAACTATGCAAAAGTACTATCTGGCAATCTCTTAGATGAACTTCAACATTACTTTTAGGATGGAAGAGCAGTGTTTGCCTTTTGTATCAAAGTCATTGGGAAAACAGACCTTGTTTATACTGTCAAGGGGAAAAAGGCTTATTGTTCATAAATGAGCAAATCTTCATAAATCTTTACCTGATCGTGTGTTGCTCTGTGCTGTAGAGAATATATAACATGTATTCTCCACATTTTTGCAAGTAATATACATATGATTTTTATGCGGTAGTACTTTTGTGTTTTCGTGTGAGAAATGGAAGGTATTCCAAGTAACACAACGTTTGTCAAAATTTTAAAATGCTGCCAATCTTGATAAAACGCACTCTGAACCTTCCCGGGTTTGGAACCGAGCAGGGGGCCCCCACCCTTCCTCCAGATTTTCCTATTCCGTAAGGTGTCTTTAACTTGGTTGCGTGTTGCTTCACCATGTTCTTCTGGCCCCTGTGCTTCCTCAGGCAAAGGCAAAAACCTGTCATTCATTTCCCTTAAAAGAGTTGAGACAGACTGGATTTTCAAAAACAACTCTACCTAATACGTAGAAAACAAAAGGGAAATTTGAAAGGGGAATTTGAGAAATGTCAAAAGCACTTTTAGAAAAATTTTAAACATTTTTTAAAAATTTAAATTCAATTAACATATAATGTATTATTGGTTTCAGAGGTAGATGTCAGTGATTCATCAGTCTTTTATAATACCCAGTGCTCATCACATCACGTGCCCTCCTTCATGTCCATCACCCAGTTATCCCCTCTCTCTACCCCTTTCCCCTCCAGCAACCCTCAGTTTGTTTCCTATGATTAAGAGTCTCTTATGGTTTGTCTCCCTCTCTGATTTCGTCTTGTTTTATTTTTTCCTCTCGTCTCCTATGATCCTCTGTTTCAAAAGCATTTTTTTAAAAAAAAGCTTACAGGATGCCGAATTCTGATCTTCTCATGAGTTAGCTTGAACTCAGGGATCACAAATCCTGTCCTAGGTCCAGGCTTTTGGGCAAGCTACCCTGTGGCTCAAATAGCATCTCCCAGCATTCCTTTTTTCTGACTCCCTGATTGTCACTGATAACACCATTGACCACCACCACCAGGGAGGCTGTCTTCTTGGCCCTGCCACCATTACAATTAAGAGTTCCCCAGTCCCATCTTACTGGATGCCTGGTTTCCATTTACAGGCTCGGAAATAGGCCTCTTACTTAGATAACTTAGAAACAATTTCTCAATCCAGGGGAGATCTTTCCTTCCACACAAATGGATGTGACCATTTTTATCATCCACCAGTATAACTGTAACAAATAAAATAACCATAACCCTAGCCTTTATGTAAATAATCAACAAATGTTATTAAATGGCCAGTGTAGGGATGTAAAGAAGATAAACAACATGATGATAACTGTGTGGAAAGAATCATGGTCCACTTGGGAATAGAAGTAAAAACATTGATAATCAAGTTCTCAGGACATTTAGTCCAATTCATCATTCACTGCTTGAGCAGTGCCTGTGATAAGTGGTCGATGGAAAGCATGGATGTTACCCAAGCAAAACCACCCAGCCATAGGTTAGTGGCATAAGGAGTGGGTACTTTGAAATTTATGGTGCTTTGGGTAATCAAGAAAGGCTTCCTGGAGGAGATGCCTAAGCTGGGTCCTGAAGGATGGAAAGTCACAAGACTAAAGGTCTGTAAAGTGGAATGGGGATGGAGGATCAGATGAGATGAGATGAGATCTTGAAAGACAAAGCCAAGAAAAGGCCTTTAAGTTCTAACATAGAGGGACATTTCCATCAACCATTCCTCAACTTTGGATAATGTAAATGCTCCTAGCCAGCTAAAAAAAAAAAAAAAAAATCATGCATGATCTGCAACTTCTCGGTCTTTTTCATTTGTAGGAAAATTAATAAAAGTGATTACTTTACCTTTTATCTATATCATAGTTGGGTGAGGCAGAATTAGGCAATGTGAGAGTCTGCATATGTTTAAAATGTTCCAATACCAAGTTTGAGAGAAGCATGCGAAAATATTTTCCTCGGATTCTGTGCAGTAGGTGATTCGGTAGACAAAGTAATTGATTTTTTTTCCCTAAAGATTTATTTATTTATTTGACAGAGGGGGTGGGGGAGGGGCAGAGGGAGAGGGAGAGAGGATCTCAAGCAGACTTCCGCCGAGCGCTGAGCCCAACGCAGGGCTCGATATCACGACCCTGAGATCATGACCTGAGCCGAAATCAAGAGTCAGATGCTTAACTGACTGAGCCACAAAGGTGCCCCCAAAGCAATTAATTATTTACCCACTATACAGTTAGTGAATTTGGCCTTTAGGGGGTCATACAAATGAAGGATGTTTCAGGAAAACTTTTTCTCATTTGTATGGATGCTTTTGGGACCAAAATAAAAACGATTTCATGACCAGAAGGTATAGATTTGGGTATAGTTCAAAGAGGAAAACATTTTCACATTCTAGGACTTCATTAATAATTATAATTTTGGTTCTTTAATACTTTGAAGAAAAATGTATTTCATTTCTCTCAGAGTAAAATCTGTAGATAAAGAGATTTAACTTTGGTATTTGAGGTTGTATCTAAATAGGACCCCAGATCAACTATGTTAACCACAACCAACCAAATTAAAGGCAGGTAGTCTCTTCGATTGAGGTACATTACCCAGAACTACAATTTCTAACTCACGTATCATTGCTGGATACTTTGTTTACTGTTCTTCTTCCAACGATTGTCATCCCCTAGAATTTGTTCGAAGCTTTCAAAAAATATTTTTCCCTGTGTGGGCAATTTACTTTTATTTAGCTCAGTGGAATTTTACATGAATTTCTACAGAGCATGTGCCAAAACAAATTCTATCCAGAACACATGTAACATATTCTGGAGGCAGCTTTCATTTGGAAATTAGGTTCATCTTCTGAAAGTATTAGAATGTTAGTAGATTTTTGTGCCTGAAGATTTAGACTTTGCATTGGCCACATTCAATCTAGTTTTACCCATAATGTTTGGAATCTAAAGGAAACAAATCACAGAAAATGCAATTTAAAAACTATTGAAAGGGGCGCCTGGGTGGCTCAGTTGGGTGAGCATCTGACTTTTTTTTTTTTTAAGATTTTATTTATTTATTTGAGAGAGAAAGAATGAGACAGAGAGAGAGCATGAGAGGGGGAGGGTCAGAGGGAGAAGCAGACTCCCCGCTGAGCAGGGAGCCCGACGCCACGCAGGACTTGATCCCGGGACTCCAGGATCATGACCTGAGCCGAAGGCCGTTGCCCAACCAACTGAGCCACCCAGGCACCCCCCAGCATCTGACTCTTGATCTCAGCTCAGGTCTTGATCTCAGGGTTGTGAGTTCAAACCCCATGTTGGGCTCCACACAGGGCATGGAGTCTACTTAAAAAAAAAAAAATTGAGAAACGTCCTTTTAATACTGTCAATGGCCACTAAGTGGAAGGGGAAATCTAGAGTTCAAAGATCAAGTATGTACTTGGAGTTTAAAGGTAATAGGAAGAGCTGTGAACAGTAGTCAACCCAGTGAACAGAAGAGAGGAATTAATAATTGAGTAACATTCTGGGTGTGTATCGGTTCAGAGCTTTTCTTTTCCTAGTTCCCTTCCCCTCTGTAAGTCTGTCTTTCCTTAAATGAATCTTTAATTCATCCACATAGTCTTCTTTCTCTGTTGAATGGCCACATCAAACCCACTTCTGTCCTTCAACCTCTCCCCTCAACCATGACCACCACCCAAACACTCCAGGACAGAATCATTGTGATGAGGTTAGGGACCAGAGCATTGAAGTGGCATGGCAGCCATGCTTTTAGATCAGCTCTAAGGGAGAGTTTTGAAGTGAGTAAACATTCCGGAGGCAGCTTCCGTTTGCAATCAGGTTCACCTTCTGAAAGTATTAGGAGCTTAATGGATTCTTGTGCCCGAAGACTTCGACCTTGCATTGCCCATTTTCTTTTCAAAGCTGCTCTCTTTCCACTGGGTGCCCTTTCCCTGCCATCTCTCAGGCTGTAATGCTGTGTCTTCGAAATTAGTTCTCATTTCCTATCCTTGTCTCTCAAAACTCCCATTCTCTTCATGTGGCTGATTTCAGCTAGATGTGGAGAAGTAGTTTATTAAACTAATTTACTGAGATGTGGATGAGAGCCTTTCTGAGTTTTGTTGTTGTTGTTTTTTTAATTGCTAGCACAAATCTACGGACAGAATTTCAGGAACTATTGCTGGGGTGGGAAGGGGTGGAGAGAAGAGGATGTATTTTTGGCAGAAGTCTTCTGATACACTTTCTGTTATGCCGTCCACTTCCCACTGGCTCAGAACCAGCCGAGCAATGATCATCACAATGTATTGTGAACTTTCCATAATGGGTGGTCATGATCTATTTGCATATTTGTGTTCCCTACCAGACCATGAGCTTCTGGAGGGAAGAATATATTTCTTTTTCTTTCTTTTTTTTTTTTTTAGATTTTATTTATTTGCGAGACAGAGAATGAGAGACAGAGAGCATGAGAGGGAGGAGGGTCAGAGGGAGAAGCAGACTCCCTGCTGAGCAGGGAGCCCGATGCGGGACTCGATCCAGGGACTCCAGGATCATGACCTGAGCCGAAGGCAGTCGCCCAACGAACTGAGCCACCCAGGCGCCCGGAAGAATGTATTTCTTATTTCTATTTGTATCTGAAGTGTCCAGCACACAGGGGAAACTCTGTTGACAGTGTTAAATGAAGTAATGTAGTTGTGGATTTCTCCTCTGTTGTTTTTTGCCGGTGCTGAGAAATCTGCACTGATCTCACTTTATTTTTTTTAAAGATTGTTGTTTATTTATTTGAGAGAGAGAGAGAGGGAGCAGGGGGGAGGAGCAGAGAGAGAGGGAGAAGCAGACTCCCCGCTGAGCAGGGAGCCTGACTGGGAACGGGGTGTGGGGGGTTTGATCCCAGGACCCTGGGATCATGACCTGAGCCAAAGGCAGACACTGACTGAGCCACCCAGGTGCGCCTGGACTATTTTCACTTCCATTTTCATCGCCGTATGCAGGCAGCTGTCCCCCCCCCCGCCGTCTTAAGCTCAGCACAGCCCAGACCTTTACCTATTCCAACCCCAGCCTCAGACAGTTATGTTTTCTTAGGAATGCTTATGAGCTGTGGGCTTTGGTTCCCCGTGGCCCAGCTTGCACATGTCCCTCAGAAAGGCACCTCTTCACACCTCTACAAGGCCAGATTGTTTGTTTTTGAGACGAGGCGGAATTATGATAGTGGGACTCTCTCTGAATGACTGAGACACCTTTTGTAATGGTTAATTTTATGGGTCGACTGGGTCCTGGGAGGTCTAGATATTTGGTTGAACATTCTGGGTGTTTCTCTGAGGGTGTTTCTGGGGTGAGGTCAGCATTTAAATCGATAGAATCGGGCGCCTGGGTGGCTCAGTCGGTGAAGCGACTGCCTTCGGCTCAGGTCATGATCCTGGAGTCCCTGGATCGAGTCCCGCATCGGGCTCCCTGCTCGGTGGGGAGTCTGCTTCTCCCTCTGACCCTCCTCCCTCTCATGCTCTCTGTATCTCATTCTCTCTGTCTCAAATAAATAAATAAAATCTTTAAAAAAAATAAATAAATCGATAGAATCAGTCAAGCCGAATCCTCTCCCTAAAGTGCATGGGCCTCATCTAATCAATTGAAAGCCTGAGTAGAAGAAAAAAGGCTGATGTCCCCCAAGTAAGAAAAAATTCTTCCTGCCTGACTGCCTTCAGACTGGGACACTGGCTTTTTTCCTGCCTTTGGACTCAAACGGAAACATTAGGTCTTTCTGGGTTTCGAGGCTGCTGGCCTTCAGATGGGGACACACCATCAGCTCTCCTGGGTCTCCAGCCTCCAAGTCACCTGGTAGAGGGACTTGCCTCCATAATCTGTGAACTAACTCCTTATAATAAATCTCTCTCTCTTTACATACATATATATATATGTACATCCTCTGTATATATATATATATATATATATATATATATATATATATATATGAACCAATATAAATATGTGCATCCTCTTGGTTCTGTTTCTCTGGAGAACACTGACCAATACCCCCTTGTTTATATACGTTAATATTTCATAGTTTGTGGTTCATGCATTGTGGTTGTCTATGGGCAAGGATCACCAGCTCATAACTGTTATAGAATTACACTGAACATTACTTTCTGGGATCCCCGAAATCATATCGTGTAGGTGGTCATCCACACTTAATCTGCAGCCTATTAGGACCACAAATCTATATAACCTGAAAAGAAGTTCAGCCAGATAACCAGACAATTGCCAAATAACTGACTGCATGTTCACTTTAGCTTGACAGTAGATGGAATATGCATGTTGTGAATTCTGTGAATGTTGGGGGCTGAGAATGGATTCCAGTTAGACTGCAAGACCTTTTGGAGCTGAGACGGTTAAGGGCTCAACGGGCTCTCTGCTCTCCCTCTGCCTGCCACTCCCCCTGCTTGTGCTCATTCTCTGTCAAATAAATAAAAATCTTAAAAAAAAGAAAGTACAGCAAATGACTCTGCCCATATTGTGTTATTGGTGGTATGAATATTCTGGGAAATATGTAAAGGAAATGAGATTTACATCCTATAATCTTCCCTAATCATCTTTATTGGAAATATGAAATTTATGCCCTTACTTTGGATTGAGATACAAGTTGTCCTTATCTGTTTATATGTGTTGTCACTGAATTCTTTCCAAATATTTGGCTTACTTCCTATGTATGTACAAATGTACATGCTCTTATAAAGCTGAAAATTTAGAATTGAAATTTTCCCCAACTGGGTTCTCAAAAGCCTCTCTATTTAAGCAAAAGTAAGAAAAAAATTGCAGTATTAAGACTCCTCTCACTAATACCGTGGAGGCAAACTTGAACTTCAACTTTAAGTTACTAAGGCTACTTTTTCCACCATCTAGTGCTGACATGGCTCCTTTGGTCTGGAGTCCACTATTTTCTTCTTTTGTGATTTAAATTCTTTCCTACTGTCTTGACTGAAATAGATTTCCCTGAACACATCCCATAAGAATGTGTTCATTCTCAACTGAGAACATGCGTTTGAAAAATGTGTTGCCTTGTTTGGAGTTGAGTTCAGCAAACATTTGTAGGTCTATCCTGTTTATGAATGTATATACTCACCTGCCTCAAGGTCACATAGATCTTTTCTGTGGCTTCTCTTGCTGTATTTACTGCATCTTCATTTTAGGTTCCTTTCTGTTGTTTCAGTATTAGAATCAAACTGTTGTGGGGGCGTCTGTGTGGCTCAGTAGGTTGAGCATCTAACTCGTGGTTTTGGCTCAGGTATGGTCTCATGGGTCCTGGGAACGAGTCCAGCATTGGGTCCAAGCTCTGCGGGGAGTCTGCTTGGGACTCTCCCTCTTCCCCTCCCCGCATGCGCATGCTCTCTCTCTCTCAAATAAATAATTATTTAAATAAATAAATAAATTTTTTAAAAAAGAATCGAACTGTTGTGGGCATAAGAGAGAGAGAGACATGAAGAAACAGACTTTTTTTTTTAAGATTTTATTTATTTATTTGACAGAGAGAGACACAGTGAGAGAGGGGACACAAGCAGGGGGAGTGGGAGAGGGAGAAGCAGACTTCCTGCAGAGCAGGGAGCCCGATGCGGGGCTCGATCCCAGGACCCTGGGATCATGACCCGAGCCGAAGGCAGATGCTTAACGACTGAGCCACCCAGGCGCCCGAGAAACAGACTCTTAACTATAGAGATCACACTGATGGTTTCCAGAGGGGCGGTGGGTGAAACAGGTAATGGGGATTAAGGAGTGCACTTGTCGTGATGAGGACTGGGTGGTGTATGGAAGCGTTGAATCACTATATTGTACACCTGAAACTAATATAACACTGTATGTTAACTACCTGGAATTAAAATTTTAAAAAAAAGACTGTTGTGGGTATAATAGGAATAGTAAGTAGCCATCAGGAAGTGAACTTGGGAGTATGGAAGACAGAATTCCCTTCCTGGTACACAACGCATGCCTTTTAATTCTAGAATTTGAATGGGGATTGATCAAATGGAATTAAGTTACACATAAAGTTCAGGTTTGTTAAATTTTCATGTATCATTCTATCTGAATATCTTCTGTGTAAGAGTTGTAAACTGGAGGGTGCCTGGGTGGCTCAGTTGGTTAAGCGACTGCCTTCAGCTCAGGTCATGATCCCAGGGTCCTGGGATCGAGTCCCGCATCGGGCTCCCTGCTCCTCGGGGAGCCTGCTTCTCCCTCTCCCACTCCCCCTGCTGTGCTCCCTCTCTCGCTGTGTCTCTCTCTGTCAAATAAATAAATAAAATCTTTAAAAAAAAAAAAAAGAGTTGTAAACTGGAAAATTGAAATAAAAATGACTAAACCAAAGTGAAAATATTCCCCATTCACTTGATTTCTTTAATAAGAGGCTTCCAAATTGAAAATCAGGAGAATGTTCATACAAAAAAAAAAAAGGTGTGTCAGTATATATATGTATATATATATATATATAGGTTCTTGTACATTTTGGCCACTTTGTTTTATTTTTTTTGCTACTAAAAGAAAGTGGGGGGAAAAATCAGTTTATGCTGGGGGTTGAATGCCAGAGAAAATGCTTTAATAATACTTAGAGATCTTAAAAAAGAAACATGAAATATTACGTTAATATATTAAACAGTAAGATATAAACCCACCAGGCAGAAATTATAATCTGTCACATTTTTGCAGACTGTTTTTACTCCATAATGATAAATAATAGGAAAATTAACCATGAATGCCAGGCTTTGGGCCAATAACGAACTTGTGAGAATAGCGTTAGAGAATTTCCTGTAGATGATGTGTGAAAATTTTGAATAGAGTTAATGATTGTGAGAGGTTTATTTTACCCTCTGGGAGAAATTATAAAAAAGCGATATATACATCTTGAGTCATTTCTCAACAGTTTGGAGCAATGATGCTTTCACCTGAAAAAATGAAAAACTCACAAGGAAAAAAAGGAAGTATATAAAATAGTCATTTGTAAGGTGAAGGCTCGAGGAGGCAATTTTTAACTGCAAATGTGGAGAAAGAATGATGAACCCTACTCACAAATGTCAAAAGTGAAAATCAACAATTTCTTTATTCCTCTTTACTCTGCCTGCCTCTGCCATAGACTGGTTTCTTCATGGTCCTATAAGAACGCCTGACATTTGCTCATGTGTCCCCTCTTAGGATATTGTATCTTTGCCTCTTTTTTTTATATTCAAATTCTGCTCATAAATCCACTTTTGGGGGTGGGGGTGGGGGCTTGGTTAGTATTCATTCCTGTGCTGGCTCTGGTCAGTATAGGCTCTGAAGGCTCTCCCTTCTGTTTTTCCCCCAGGGTTAGGGAAAATAGGGCTTGTGCACATGGGGTAACTTAGAGGGCTGGGCCATGTCGGAGCCACAGACATGTCCGTCTTGCTAGAAAATGAGCTTGCAGGCAAGAACTGCCATGTAGATCCTGCACGTGGATCAAGGCGGGTGTTGGCTTAGGCAGTCATCTGCACCATCTTTGAACATTGACCTAGCTCCTTCTTGCTGGTGAGGTCCGGTGCTCACTCCAGAGCCCTTCCATGCTCATTCAACTCCTCCCCAGATGGTGTCTCTCTGTTTCCAGCCCCCTCGGACCTCTCTGTTCTGTCTCTCCCTTCCATTTCACCTTCTATCTGTCTACCTCCCAGGGTAAGGTAATGTGAGTCTTTCATTGATTCTCTAAAAATGTATTAATCATTGCCAGAATTTATGCCCTGAGCCCTTTGGGACTTTACTTCTGATTCTCAGAGGTAAATCACTGGACTGTTAAGAGGTATTTAAAAGTCATCCTTCCATGAGGAGTTGCCAAAGTCCGTTTTGAAATCCAGGAGCTAATGATTGACTGATTTCTGGGTTACCTGTGCTTTTTCACGGTGCCTTCCTTCCCCTGAGCTGCTGGGGCTAGGGAAGGGCCATGGATACAACACATGGTGGTGGGGAACTAAGAACAATTCACTATGGTACCTATCACTCATTCATCCATCTATCCTTTTTTTTTTTTTTTTTTTTAAGTAGGCTCCAAGCCCAGCATGGACCCCACTGTAGGGCTTGAACCCACGACCCTGAGATCAAGACCAGAGCTGAGATCAAGAGTCAGACGCTTAACCAACTGAGCCACCCAGGCACCCTTTCCATTTATCCATTTATTTAACAAATAATTATTGAACCGAGTACCTACTCTATGTTTTACCATTGGTGTTCAAAGCCCAGCCCCAGACACCTTGGCCTAAGGCCATCTCTGCCTGTTCTGACTAAGCCTATAGTTCTTCTCTTCTGATTCTCAGAGCATTTATAAAAGCTTAATATATTATTGTGTATTGTAAGTCATCTCATGTATATTATTTTTTTCTCCCAACGAAACTGAAGCTCATCGAAGTTAAAGACTATGTTTTAGATTTGTTCTCCATCCCCCCAGCCCAGTGCCTTGCCCAAAGGGGTCCAAGAAATACTTGTTGGTTGAGTTCTGTGTAAATGGGTGCTGACGTTGGCATTAATTATATTCATGCACAGAAAGCTCCAGAAATTTAAGAAAATGGATTTCTTTGATTTTGCTAGTGTAATAAAAACCATTAAATCTCAAGCTGGTGGAGAAGGAAGAAGGGAGAAGGTGCAGGGTGGGAATTAAGATCAAGGGCAATGGTTCTCAGCTGGGGATGAGTTTGCCCTCCAGGTAGGGTTGTCAGATTTAGCAAAGAAAAATAAAGGACACCCAGGTAAATGTGAATTTTAGATAGACAATGAATAATTTTTTAGTCTAAATATGTCCCAAAGTTTGCATTTGGGGTATATGACTACAAATGCTTTGCTGTTTATCTGAAATGTATATTTAACTGGAAGTTCTGTGTTTTATCTGGCAACACGACACCCAGGGGTTATTTGGCAATGTCTGGAGACATTTTTGGCCATCACAACCTGGGGACAGGGGAGGTGCTATGGGCATCTAGTGGGTAGACGCCATGGGTGCTGCTAGACCTCCTACGTTTCACAGTTCCCACAACAGAGAATTATCTGGCCCAAAATATCAAGTATATCAAGTTGAGAAACTGTTCTACAGGGTATAAAGAACCTAGTTCCAGGATATTTTGTCTTTTGGGCAGTGTGAACGCAGTGCTGAGGGTCTCTGACCTTTTTAAGGGTTTATAGAAATGTTCAACTCTTGGGGCGCCTGGGTGGCTCAGTTGGTTAAGCGACTGCCTTCGGCTCAGGTCATGATCCTGGAGTCCCGGGATCGAGTCCCGCATCGGGTTCCCTGCTCAGCGGGAAGCCTGCTTCTCCCTCTGCTTGTGCTCTCTCTGACAAGTAAGTAAATAAAATCTTAAAAAAATTTTTTGAAAAATATCACGTTTGCTAGTCATCTGCAGCTCAATGCACATAATTCTATCATCTATATCCTTTAAATTTATTTTTATTTAAATTCAATTAATTAACATATAATGTGTTATTAGTTTCAGTCTATCATGTATATTAAGTGTGGGATGTGGGTGCATTTTAATACATTTAACACTATGTAAGGTAACCCTCTAAAAGAAAGAATGTCCAGGTTTTATGGAGGTTTAAAAATAGCTCTGCTGAAGTTCAAAATATTGTTTCTGGGTTGGTGCATGGAAGGAGAAGGATGAGGTTTCAAGATATAGAGAATATTAGAATGTTAGGTCTAGCAGGGTTAAAATGGTCACCAGTCCCCTTTCCCCTTATACTCTCTCAATCCTCCTTACTCTGATCAACATTATTATTTTTTTTTAAAGAGTTTTTTATTTGACAGAGAATGAAGGTCCACTTAAAGATTATAGTTGAGGGGCACCTGGGTGGCAGTCGTTAAGCATCTGCCTTCGGCTCAGGTCATGATCCCGGGGTCCTGGGATCAAGCCCCGCGTCGAGCTCCCTGCTCAGCGGGAAGCCTGCTTCTCCCTCTCCCACTCCCCCTGCTTGTGTTCCCTCTCTTGCTGTGTCTCTCTGTCAGATAAATAAATAAAATCTTAAAAAAAAAAAAAGATTATAGTTGAAATAGCCATAGAATACTTGTTTGAAAGCACAGGATAATTAAGGACAGAAATTAGAGGCAAGAGAGAAAAAAAGAAATAGCTTTTCTGGGGACATCTGGCTGGTTCATCAGTAGAGCATGCAACTCCTGATCTCAGGGTCATGAGTTTAAGCCCTGTGTTGGGCGTGGAGTCTACTTAAAAGAAAAAGCTTTTCTGCATTACCACAAATAATATGAAATACTTTGTAGTAAAGTGCCCCAAATCCTAGCTTCTTTTCTAGTCATCAGATGGGTAAGCCATTTTATGTCACTCTCCCGAGAATAAACCCTTGCAATGGCTCTTCATCTCAAGCTGAAGAAAAGCCAAGATTCTCACAACAGTTCAGAGATCCAACTCCAAACCACACACCCTAGTGTCTTGACCCTCTGACCTTTGTTCTTACATCTTTTCTCTTTTCCTCACATTCTCCAGGCACATTTATTACGCTTGTTGCTGTTTAACAAATTGCCCCAAAATGTAATTATGACGACAGACATTTATTCTTTCACGGAGTTTCTGTGGGGCAGAAATCTGGGATTGGCTTAGCTGGGTGGTTCTGGTTCGGGGTTTCTCATGAGATTATAGTCAAACATCAGCCGGAGCTGCAGTCCACGGACAACACTGACTGGGCTGGAGGATCTGCTTCCCACCTCACTCACATGCCTGTTGGCTGGAGGCCTCAGTTCCTCATGACATGAACCTCTCCACAGGGCAGCTCCCAACATGGCTTTCCCCAGAGTGTGAGACCCAAGAGAAAGAACACTTGGGAGAATGCCAACACATGCTAATTATGACTTAGTTGTCAAGACACATTTCCCCTTGTGCCACACTCTATTCTATAATCTTCTAAATCTAGCCCTCTAGGGCATGAATACCAAGAGGCAGGGATCATTGGGGCCATCTCGGAAGCTGGATACCACAGGGTCTTTGCACGGGCTCTTCTCTATGATAACCTCATGGCCAGTTCTCTCAGGTTTCTCAATTCTTTGCTCTGAGGTATCTTCTCAATAAGGTCTTCTACTCCTATCACCCTGGTTAAAATGGTCACCAGTCCCCCTTCCCCTTATACTCTCCCAATCCTCCTTACTCTGATCAACATTATTTTTCAATGGCACATAACATCTTTTACTACCATATATAGGTTACTTATTTATTACATTTATTGCTTGATGTATGTGTCCATCATCCTCTTCCCTCAAGCTCCAGGTGGGCAGGTTTCTTTGTCTATTTTGCCCACTGATGTATCTTAAGCTCCCAGAAAAAACCTGGCATATAATGGGTACTCAATAGATATATATTTTTAAATATTTTATTTATTTATTTTAGAGAGAGAAAGAGCACAAGCAGGGAGAGTGGCAGGCAGAGGGAGAAGCAGGCTCCCCGTCGAGCAAGGAGCCCGAGCCTAAGGCAGACGCTTAACCAACTGAGCCACCCAGGCGCCCCACTCAATAGATATTTTTGACTGAATGAATAAAGAGCATAAGCAGAAACAGTTTATTTAAAAATTGATTTAAAATTTTCTGATGTCTCACATAAATAGATAGAGCATGTATCTGAGACTCTTATCTCAGAAGGGAAACTAACTGGAACTTAATCAAGTTTAGCCTTCCACAGGGTAGAAGAAGAAAGAAATGAGAGATAAACCAGAAGTCTTTTAATAGATGCATGCGGGTGAGAATGGACAAATCTGGCCCGCAGAGTGCTTTTTATGGCACCCACGAGGTTTGAAGACTTGGAAGATTCCATATTAAAACTCTGGGCTTCTGGCATCTCCTGAAAAATGGGAAGATCTGGCCCCATGGGTGCTGTGGTCCTCCATTAAGCGTTGTGCAATAGTATGTGCCTCCATTAGAATGTTCACCATCGACGTCATATCCTATGGTCTTACAACACGCCCAATGTATTTATTTCCATCACCCACCTGGCCACTGTAGCCCTGAGTTTGCGATCCCTTTTTCTGATAATACACTACGTTGGTGACATTGGCCAGAAAAACCACACATTGCTTCTTAGCTTAGTTGATAAAGAACATAATACAATGAAGGGACACAGTGCTGTGACAATATTTCTCGCATCTGTCTGCCGGTGTAACTAGGAACCTGTTGGTCAGAGATGGTCTAATTCCATCCTGCTCACTGTTTAGCACATGTTATATTAATAGTGGTAACATTTGATGTGGTACAGCATGATTCAGATTGTCTATTCCATTTCTCATGGCAACAACAAATGTTTTCTTTCTGAGTCAGCATTACCTAGATGCTACTGCTGACCAAAATTAGACCATATATTCTCAGCCACATAAATATGAGCAGTTGAGAATTTTCTTAATATTGATTGCGTATGTGGATCATATAATTAGCCTATGTTTATAGTTCTGTGATCTATGTATGGCTGCTACAGAGACAAAAGGGGAAATGCAACAGCATTTTCTCTGTTATGCAAGCATCATTACATTATAATGAATAGGTAATTTTAAATTGGGCTGATGAGTCATACTACAGTAATCCGATATTTCCTTTGTAAAGTCCCTGAGGTTTATACAAGGAAATCTTTTCTAATAATAAGAACAGGGATGATGATGCGTGTGCCTCTCAGCACCTCCGTCTTTATTTACTAGTTGTGTGATCCTGGGGACAGAGCTCAACCTTCTCCAGCCTCAATCTACTCAGGATTAAATGAGATTAACCATGTGGAAGCTTGAAGGACAGTACCTGGAACAGAATAGGATCGATCGATGTTAGTATATATATATATTTTTAATAGAGATTGATTCTTAAGATCCACTAAATGATAGATGAGCCTTTCTCTTGAAATTTATTTCCCTGAGTAGTAGGGGATTACATTTTGTGTGCACACAGGACGCTTCTGGAAGAGACGTAAATGGGGAAAAGAAAAGGATTGATCTTTTTCCTTTCTACTCTCAAGCCAGGCAAAGCAGACCGTGACCCTTTACTTGGCATTTCTTTTCTGAATTGACAAAAAATTATAGCAGACCCCTAAAACATGTACTGGAATACATCCCATCTTTAATCCCAGGCTATAATTCAGCTATATCCAGCTCACTTATCTTTCTAATGCCATGAACCAGGAGGAGTTTATGTTTTCATGTTCCCCAAAGTCAGGAAATCCTCTTTTATTCTGGTTGAAATAATTTCTATAACTTTATCACTTTGCAGTCCCCATTCCAATCATGAACATTAATTTAACAAATACTTAAGCTATGGCCCAGCCACCATATGAAGCATGAGGGATTGAGGAAAGAGAAGGACCCTGTTCTCAACAGACAGACTTGTAAGCAAAATAGAGCTACCCGGGTGTGTGTGTGTGTGTGTGTGTGTGTGTGTGTGTTAAGATTTATGTATTTATGTGTGTGTTGAGATTTATGTATTTATTTGAGAGAGAGAAAATGAGTGGGGGGGAAAGGCAGAAGGCGAGAATCCCCAAGCAGACTGCCCGATGAGCATGGAGCCCCACGTGGGGCTTGATCCCCAAATCCATGTGATCATGACCAGAGAAGAAACTAAGTCCCACGCTTAACCCACTAAGCCACCCAGGCGCCCCTTAGAGCTACCACTTACTGTGTGCCGACAAACTGCAGACAAGGCTCTGTGCCACACTCTTTCTATCACGTACTGACAGCTGTCGTGTAGTGAATAGTTGCTAGATGCTTCTCCAGCATTCACTTCCCACCCTTCTTCCGTACACCCCCCATTTTCTGTTGGGGATCCTCGGGGATGGTAAGTCCATTCCCGGCTCACGCATTGGAGCACATGACCAAGGTTAAGCCAATCGGTGCATTTCCTGTCCCTGGCTAGTGATTGGTTCAGAGACGGCCAGGTGGACCCACTGTGGTCCAATTAGAGTGAACTTCCTAACTTTTGCTGGGAAAAGCAGGACAAAGGCGTATATGCACTCGTTTTCTGGTTTGGGTGTTAATATTGGAGGCCTATAACTCCTGTACCTGGTTTTCTTAGCATGAAGGGAGGGCACAGAAAGAAGCAAGTATCACTGCAAGAATCTCAGGTGAACAATGATGATTTCATAATCTCTGGACCAGCCTCTGCTGAAATCCTACCCTATCTCTGGGCTTCTCCGTTACACTAGTGGTGGATCTTCTTTATTGTGTAAACCACTGTGAATTAGGTTTCCTGTGACTTGAAGGAAAGCATCACACATGATCTTATAGTAAATATCACACCCATTTTCACAGCTCAACGAACTGGAGTATTTGTCTTCATCACCAAGCCAATACATACCAGAACTATCATTTGAACCAAAGTTCGACTGACTCCCAAATCCAGGCTCTTTCTATGAATGTACGTCCCGCAATTTTAATGCAGTTTAAGAGGTAGATGAAAAGTACACTAGTGACAGAAAGAAAGGAATGATCAACTCCCGTATGTGTGTGGTGGGCATGGAGATATTCCAGGAGGAAGAATAACGTGTTCACACGCATGGAGTGACTGGCTCATGACACATGCCGAGTAAACATTTTCTTTTTTTTTTTTTTTAAGATTCTATTTATTTGACAGAGAGAAACACACACACACACTGAGAGAGGGAACACAAGCAGGGGGAGTGGGAGAGGGAGAAGCAGGCTTCCCGCTGAGCAGGGAGCCCAATGCGGGGCTCGATTCCAGAACCCTGGGATCATGACCTGAGCCAAAGGCAGACGCTTAACGACTGAGCCACCCAGACACCCCTATTTTCTTTTTTTTTTTTTTTAAGATTTTATTTATTTGACAGAGAGAGACACACACACACATTGAGAGAGGGAACACAAGCAGGCGGGGCGGGAGAGGGAGAAGCAGGCTTCCCGCGGAGCAGGGAGCCCAATGTGGGGCTTGATCCCAGGACCCTGGGATCATGACCTGAGCCGAAGGCAGAGGCCTAACGACTGAGCCACCCAGGCGCCCCTGTGGTTTGTTTTGAAGAGAAGGGATTCCATTTGAGCGGCTTTTGGGCTATTTATTCTAGTGGAGCTGTCCAACAGAGTTGCTTATACACATCTGGAAATAACAGATCTGTGAACTTGCAGCACCTCTAATCACTTTGCTATTTAGTTTATGTCAACCTTTTTCCAGAGAATATCTGACTTGCTTTGGTGCTGATGGAAAATGGAAGAGAGTAGAACTGGGTCTGTACCTACACAGTCAGTGTGGATAGGATGCAAGGATTTTGCTCCCTGGATGGAGTATTGTGGAGCATCTGGAAATATCAGTCCCGGGTGCAGAGGGATGCTCCCGAATCATTCCACATGGAACAGTCAGGTGCATATAGATACAGCATAGAGCAGTTGTGTTATGACGTGCTTATGAGAGCTATACAGAAATCAGGGAGCTTTTAATAGACTTTTCTTCCATTTACTTAGTTCATTCATTCACTCAACAAATATTTACTGAGTACCTACTGTGTGCCATTCCATATTGCAGCTCTGATGAGTCGAAAGTGAATAGAGCACATTTCTACTCCGTGGATAGACTCATGTAAGCATGTGAATTGTAGTAAGTTGTAGTACACACTTCTTATAACTATTTTTAAAAGATTTTATTTATTTATTTATTTCAGAGAGAGCGAGGGCACCTATGAGTGGGGGGAGGGCCAAAGGAAGAGGGAGAGAGCAAGAAGCAGATTCCTGCTGAGCGTGGAGGCCAACCCTGGGCTCAGTCCCCCAGAACCCTGAGATCATGACCTGGGCCAAAGGCAGATGCTTAACCGACCGAGCCACCCAGGCATCCCCATGTAGTACACACTTCTGGTGAGTATAATGGAATGACATCTCTGGAGGATGGTTTACTAAAAGGATCAGGTGCCTTTGACAATGTGCATATCCTTTGACTCAGCAATTTCACGTTTAGGAATTCATCCTAAGGGCAGAAAGGATGTCTCCAGGGCTTTAGCTGCAAGACTTTTCTCACAGTTTTCTTTTTTTTTTTTTTTTTTTTTTTTTTTTTTTTTTTTAAAAAAGATTTTATTTATTTATTTGAGACAGAGAGAATGAGAGACAGAGAGCATGAGAGGGAGGAGGGTCAGAGGGAGAAGCAGACTCCCTGCCGAGCAGGGAACCCGATGTGGGACTCGATCCCGGGACTCCAGGATCATGACCTGAGCCGAAGGCAGCCGCTCAACCAACTGAGCCACCCAGGCGCCCCTCTCACAGTTTTCTTGATCATCCCAAGAAGTTGGGGATAACCTGATTTCCTCAAAACCAAGGAGATTGGTTATGTAAATTATTCTACAGGTAGTGGGAATGCAATGGAGGATTTTAAGCACATGAATGGCATTGAATGTGTGTGTGCTTCAGGATAATTTTAGAAGCAGTGTGGAGAATGGTCTCTAGTGGGGGGAAAACAGAGAAGATGGTTTTTGCAAGAGTCTAAGTGAAAGATGATGCAGAAGTGAGCTAAAGCAAGGCAGTGGGAATGGAGGGGACAGCTGGATTTGGGAGAGGTCCCTAAGGTAGAATCAGTAGGATTTGTTGACCAACTATCGTTGTGGGTGGGTGGAGAATGTGGCATATTGGAGAGTGAGGTACTGAGGAAAAAATGTGAGATTTCTAATTCAGGTGGAGCAGGTTTGGGGGAAGATCTAAGGAGTCTGATTTTGAACATGTTCAGATGGAGGTTATAATCCTGGCCATTGCCATGGTGATTTCTTGAGAAGAAACGAAAGCTTTGAGAGGTGGTGTGAATGGTGGGTAAGTGTTTGGCCTCTGGGACTGGCGGGCTGAGATTGAGTGCAGGTCCTGCCACTTATTAGTAAGCAATTTTCTTACTTATTAGTGAGGAGCTCTCTGAGCGATAAGCCCTCATCTCATAGGATACTGTTCGGAGTATAGAATTAAGAAGGGTGGATCTTGTAAAGTGCCCAGTATGTAGTAACCACTCAAAAAAAAGTCAGTTCAAACAAAACAAAACAAAACAAAACAAAACAAAACAAAAGGGGCGCCTGGGTGGCTCAGTCGGTTAAGCATCTGCCTTAGGCTCAGGTCATGATCCCAGGGTCCTAGGAATGAGCCTTGCATCAGGCTCCCTCTGCCCCTACCCCCTGCTCATACTCTCTCTCTCAAACAAATAAAATCTTTAAAAAATATATTAAAAAAACAACAACAAAAAAAAGCACCATAATACAGGGAGAGTCACCATGCACCCTGGGGATTTTTCTCAGACTCCCTCCCTACCCTACACAGGCACGTAGCCTTGGCTTCTCTCATAATAACTTCATGTCCCTGCACAGCCGAAACACCTGATGCCCTCTCCTTGAGCATTTCATGCAGAAGCACCAGCCCCAGCTCTCCAACAGATGCAGGATTTCAGGTCCTAAGTCTTGGGTATATATTTCCTTAGCTTCTTTTCACTCTCCTAAGCCTCTTTCAAGAGTGTGCTTGAAAGTACACAGTGTGCTTTCTGGAACTCTCTTTAACTCTATTTGCTCTTCCAAATCCATTTCCCTCTTTTATCAATTTTCCCAAGACGGCTGGGTATTTCCAAGAGGTGGGGGGTGGGGCAGGGTGGTGGAACATGGGAGAGGAACGGGGGCTGAAGATGGAGATCGGAAGCCATTGGTGTCGGGGCCACCACAAAGGATAGTTTTAACTAGGAAGGGGTGAAGAATGAGAAGAGCTGGAAGGGGATAAACACTGGAGAACCATCACTGAAGGGGGTGAGGGATGGAGAAAGAGCTCGTGAGGGAGATGGAACAGTGGGGGCTGGAACCAGAAGGACCAGAAGAGAGGAGTTCTGGAAGGCAGGTGGGGCGGGAGTTTAGAGTACAACCTCACTAGGTTGTATTTTTTTGGAGAGATCAAGTAGGATGATGATTGAAACAAAGCTATTGGATATGACAAGAAATAGGGATCTTTGAGCCACTTCAGTGGAATGGAGAGAGGTGACTTGCCTGAAGGTCATGAACTAGTCAGTGGTGTAGCTAGGACCCCATGCACACTAGAATGTTAGTAGTGTCTCTTGTGTGTTTTGGAAACTAAGGATATGTTATTTCATTGTTCAAGAGATAAAACCCTAAATCCCAAACTCTTACTTAGGTGCTTAATTCGATATTCACTTCTCCCTAAGCTGGGAGGAGGTCTGTTGACACATTTGGTCTATTGTACCCCATCTGTATTTATTTGAGATGCCTAACAAACACATCCAGATTTGCTTTATGGGAGCTTATGAGCTCCTAAGACATCGATCACAGGCTTTACAAACAGAACAAACCAACAAAACAACCCTGTTCTGATGACAGAAGAGAACTGTGGCACTCCCAACTCTGCATGATGAAAAGTATACAGTTCTGCTTTGGAACCAACCCTCCTGGGCCCCCAGCCGTAGGCAACCACTCACCTGCTTCCTTTCTCTATAGAGTTTCTATAGATGTGCTTCCTCTATAGACATACATCCTAGGTATTCCATATAAATGGAATCATGCAATACACATGTGGGCTGTTATGACTGGTGTCTTTCACTTAGCACAGTGTTTTCAAGATTTATCCATGTTGTAGCATGCAATCAGTACTTCGTCCCTTTTTATAACCAAATACTATTGCACCCTAAGAACATGCCACATTTCATTTGTCCATTTGTCTGTTGATGGACATTTGTGTTGTTTCTAGCTTTTTGGATCTCACGAATCATGCTGCTACGAACGTTGGTGCGCACATTTTTATATGGTTGTATTTTTTTCATTTCCCGCGGGTGCATAGCCAGGATTGGAATTGCTGGGTCCTATGGTAACTGTGTTTACCCTTTTGAGAAAGTGCCAGGCTGTCTTCCAAAGTGGCTGCGCCCTGGTACATTTCCACCCGCAGCACGTGAGGGGTCCAGTTTCGCTCCTCAGTATCTTTTAATAGATCTCTGCTTTGTTTTGGAGACCTCATGGGTAAATGCCCTAAAGGTGAGAACTCCAAACCATCAGCCAGCACAGTGTAGTAGTAGTAATAATGATAAAACCAGCAAAGACAATGACAGTTGTATCGGGGCCCTCCGATGTCATGTCACGCGTGGTCTCAGTACCCCCCACATAGTGTCTTTAGAGGCTTAGAGGTAAAGAAAGTGAAGCTCAGGGAAATTAAGTGATATGTCACACGGGGTAACACTGCTTGCAGGTGGCAGTGTGGGGGCTTGAACTCAGATGCTCCAGATTTCAAAGCCTGTGTTCTTGAACACCGTGCTGTTCCGATAAGCTGGGTGTCGCATCCATTTGCAAATTGTTAGCACGCCGGATAAAGGATCAAATTATGGAGCTGATATTGCATTATTTTCCCTTTCAATCAACCCAAATGACAGTTATAAAAGTGTGTGGCACTGGGCCCCGTGGCCGCCCTGGCCCTTTGTAATCATCCAGCATCCCCTACGAGTCTGGCATTTCCACAAGAGTGAGGCACCCAGCCAGGATGGGAAGCCAGGGCTGGAAAGAGCCACTTAATAATTCCATGCAGATGGTTAACTTCAGCCAGTTACTGAACTTGAAGCATTACCACCCTAGACTAATGCAAACAGACAGGGTTCTGGGCACGATTGTGGCAGGGCTCCTGTTGTCCCCTAGGATTACAGAATTGTATTACTCACACATTTTTAGAAACAGAATTCATCTGTCTTTCATCGATGCAACAGCACGTGCTCAGTAGAGATGATTGGAGAATTCAGAAAATTAAAAAGGAAAAGATTTTCCCCAACTCTCCACTCTTAGAAATGACCACTATGAATATTGTTATGTATTTGCTCCTCGTCTTTTTATTTTCCACGCATTGAAAACATTATTGATTTTTTTCCTGATTATGAAAGTAACACATATCCCTTGTGGGAATGTTGGAGAATTCAATCAAAATATTATTTGTTATCTCGACAGTTCATAGGTAGTCACTCTTAACGCTTTGGTATATGTTGTTTCAGTGATTTCTTTTGGGGCTCCTGGGTGGCTCAGTTGGTTAAGCATCTGTCTTCAGCTCAGGTCATGATCCCAGGGTCCTGGGATTGAGCCCCACATTGAGCCCCACATGGGGCTCCCTGCTCAGTGGGGAGTCTACCTCTCCCTCTGTCCCTCCACCCACTTGTGCTTGCTCTCTCTAATAAATAAATAAAATCTTAAAAAATAAGTGTTTTCTTTTACTGGATATATTTATATGTGAACAGATAACAAAATTGGGATCACAGTATTTTTCATTTAATTTCTACTATTATCACTTTATGAAATACTTAGTATGATTGAGATCACAGTGTACACTTGATTTTAACCAAAAAAACAGGAACAATAGGGCGCCTGGGTGGCTCAGTTGGTTAAGCGACTGCCTTCGGCTCAGGTCATGATCCTGGAGTCCCGGGATCGAGTCCCGCATCGGGCTCCCTGCTTGGCAGGGAGTCTGCTTTGTCCTCTGACCCTATCCCCTCTCATGCTCTCTATCTCATTCTCTCTCTCAAATAAATAAATAAAATCTTTAAAAAAAAATTATAAAAAAAAAAACAGGAACAATAGCCCATCCTTCGATATTACAATGTGTTTTCTACTTTTCCCTTTCACATTTTGATGAACCTTGTGTTACAATGTTTTCCCCATGACATTTCAAACGCTTTGTAAACATAATTTTACGTAAGTACAGAATTTATTTAGTCATTTCCCTTTTGTAAGATATTAGACTTTTTCCACATTTTACAGAAATTATAAGAGATACCTTGTGTGTGAGTATTTTTCTTAATATTTCAAATATTTCTTAGGGTAGATTCCTAGGAGGTGAATTATTGGATCCAAGAGGTCTGGCTCTTTTTTCTTTTCTTCTTTTTTTTAAATTATTACATTAATTTTAATTTAATACAGAAAAGTAGGTAGAATAACATGACAAAGATCCCTGAACCTACCAGCCATTTTTTCTTTAATTTTATTTATACCTTTTATTCAGTTTTTAAATTTTTATTTTATTTTTATTTTATTTATACACTATTTTATTCAGTTTATTTATTTATTTTTATTTTTATTTTTTAAAATTTTATGATGTTATGTTAGTCACCATACAATACATCATTGGTTTTTGATGTGGTGATCCACGATCCATTATTTTTGTATAACACCCAGTGCTCCATGCAGTACATGACCTTCTTAATACCCATCATCAGGCTAACAAATCTCCCTTCTCCCCTCCCCTCTAGAACCCTGTTTGTTTCTCAGTTACTTAGTTTTTTTTTTTTTTTTAAAGATTTTATTTATTTATTTGAGAGAGAGAGGGAGGGAGCGCATGTACAAGCAGGGGGAGGAACAGAGGTAGATGGAGAAGGAGAAGCAGACTCCCTGCTGAGCAGAGAACCCCATGTGGGGTTTGATCCCAGGACCCTCAGATCCTGACCTGAGCCGAAGGCAGATGCTTAACCAACTGAGCCACTCAGGTGCCCCATTTAATTAGTTTTTAATATTGAGATATAATTTCCAGTAAAGGACATATATCTTAAGTGGCTTTCTCAATGAATCTGCATAGTCACATATATATATCCATGTAAATTATATATATGTGTGTATATTGATACACACACGCACATCCCACTATGTCATCATTTCAATACATTTCTAGTATTTTAACAAGTTACCCTTCTCATTTATTTGTTCAGTAGCCCCCTAAAAGTAGCCACTATTCTGACACTTATCACTATAGATAAATTTTGTCTGTTTTTGAACTTTATATGGATGGAATCATCAGTCTGTACTATTCTGCATCCGGTTTCCTTTGTTTAATATTAAGTCTCTACAAGTCATCCCTTTTTTGGTAGTTGGTCTATTCTGTTGCTGTGGCTATAACCACAAAAAAATATGTATATATCATAAATGTTAGCGAGGATGTAGAGAAATTAGATCCTGCATACACTGCTGGAGGGAATGTAAAATGGTTCAACCACTGTGGAAAGCAGTTTGACTGTTTCTCAAAAAGTTAAACATAGAATTACCATATAACCCGGCAACTGCAGTCTTCAGTACCTTAAAATAGGTAGTCAAACAGATATTTCTATGCACACGTTCATAGCAGCACTATTCACCATAGCCAAAAGGTGGAAACAACGCACATGTCCATTAACAGATGAATGGATAAACCAAATGTGGTGTATTCCTACAATGCAATGGCCATCCAAAGGAGGGAGATACTGATTCATGCTACAGCATGGATGAACCTCGAAAACAGTATGCGAAGAACAAGAAGCTGGACACAAAGGTCACAAAGTGTATGATTTCATTCATGTGAAATGTCCAGAACAGGTTACGTTCATAGAGAAAGAAAGGACTGGTGGTTGCCAGGAGCTGGAAGGAGGGGGAATATGGGATAACTACATAATGGGCATGGAAGTCTCCTGAAAATGTAATGAAATGTTTTGGCACGAGATGGGGTGGGGGTTGTACCACACTGGGAAAGGACAATACCACTGAATTGTTCACTTCAAAATGGTTAATTTTAGGTTAATGTGACTGTCACCTCACTAAAAATATTTAATAGAGTCAAACTTAATCTTTGTCTTTAAGGTTTGTGTTTTGGGGTCTTAGGTAACATGAGTTTCCACTGCAAAAGAATAAAGATATTCTTCTATGTGATCTTATACATTTTAAAAATTTTGCTTTTTCTCATTCAGGTCTTTAATCTACCTGGAATTTGTATATATGATATGTGTATGTGATATGTGTATACATGATAGGAAGTTCAAGATTGACATTTTTATTTTAGTTTTCCATTTTGTTAGGCATCTATCTCACCATTTAGTGAAGAGTCTATCCGTTCTGTACTCATTGGTAATGCCTCCTTTGTCATATACCAGCTTTCCAAATACATGTGGGTCTATTTGGGGGCTCTTGATTTTCTTCTTACGTCTTAAGGTTTTACAATAGGTTTTTAAAAAATATTTTATTTATTTATTTGACAGAGAGAGCGCGCACGCTTGGGCATGAGTGCATGAGCAGGGGGCGGGGCAGAGGGAGAAGCAGACTCCCTGCTGAGCATGGAGCCTGATGTGGGACTTGATCCCAGGACCCTGAGATCATGACCTGAGCAGAAGGCAGACTCTAACCGACTGTCACCCAGGTGCCCCACTGCCAGGTTTATTTTAAAGTCTTATTCCCTATGGAGATTTCAACTACAATTATCACTGAAGAGAATTGCCATCTTTATGAGACTTATTCTGGACCCTTGAATGTGGCATATCTATCTCTTCATTTTTTCTGTTGTTTAGCAATGTAACATAAAAATCATTAATTAATAGTCCCAGTTGACACAAAATAATAATTTTCTCCTCAAAGGTTCTTGAGGGGGTTTTTTGTTATTATGATTATAACCTTAAGTTTGATTAATAATGTACAGAAATATTACCATTTGTGTATGTTTATCTTGTTTCCAAAAACTTAGCCTTATTAATTTTAATAGCTTACATGTGGATGTGCTTGCATTCTTTTTGCTTGCATTTTTATATAGGCAATTATAGTGTCTGAAAAAGAAAGTTTTGTTTCTTCTGTTTCAATTCTTATGCCTCATTTATTTTTCCTATCTAACTAGGCTAGGATCTCTCAAAGTGGAGATGACAGGCATCCGTGCTTTGTTCCTGACCTTAATGATCAGGCACAGAGGTTCAACAGTAAATGTTGAATGTTTGTTTTTGATTTTTGATAATTACTCTCTGGAAGGTTAAGGAAATGATCTTCTATTCTTAATTTGCTAAGAAAAAAAAAGACATGTATGTGACTGCTAATTTTTTCAAATGCTTTTTCTGTATCCATTAAGGTACTCCAACAGGTTTTTTTTTTTTTTTAAGATTTTATTTATTTATTTGACAGAGAGAGACACAGTGAGAGAGGGAACACAAGCAGGGGGAGTGGGAGAGGGAGAAGCAGGCTTCCCGCGGAGCAGGGAGCCCGATGCGGGGCTCGATCCTAGGACCCTGAGATCATGACCTGAGTCGAAGGCAGATGCTTAACGACTGAGCCACCCAGGCACCCCCCAACAGGTTTTTTTTTTAATCTGTTAATATGGTATATTATATCAATAGATTTTCTGATACTGGGACATTACTACATTTTTGAAATAAACCTCATTTGTTCGCAATGTATTTATAATTTTTTTATTTATAATTTTGTACCTGTGTTTATAGGTGAGCTCACTCTAGAATTCTTTAACTGTACCATTCTAATCTAGTTTTGATATCAAGGTCATATATTGTCCTCATAAAATGAGCTCTGAAACAATTTTTATGAAATAAGGATTATCTGTTATTTTGTTAAAGCTCACCTATAAAACTGTTTGGGCCTGATGCCTTTGTGGGACTAAGGAGGAAAATAAATTTTTATATTAAGAATTCAGCTTTTGGGGTGCCTGGGTGGCTCAATAGGTTAAGTGGCTGACTCTTGGTTTTGATCTCAGAGCCCTGGGATTGAGCCCTGAGTCAGGCTCTGCACTCAGTGAGGTGTCCGCTTGAGGATTCTCTCTCTCCCTCTCCCCCTCCTGGAATTTGTATATATGATATGTATAAGTTTTTGTATTGATTATTGATTTTTTTAATTTCTTAAATACATTTTAGTAATTTACTTCTTAAAGAAATTTATCTTTCAACCAATTAAAAAAAAAACTACCTGTGTTTGTATTATGTATCCCTTTTCATTCTTAATATTACTCATGAGTGCCTATCCTGGTGAGTCTTGAGAGGTTTGCCGTCTTTATTAGTATATTCCTCCCAAGGAATCAGCTTTTGGTTTTGTGGATCTCCTCTATTGCTTCTTGGTTTTCTATTTTTTTAATTTATGCTGTCATTATTATTTTCTTTTTTCTACTTCACAGGTTTTATCTGTTCTTATTTATTTATTTTTTTAAAAAGATTTTATTTATTTATTTTAGAGAGAGAGAGAGCGGGGTGGAGGGGCAGGGGGACAGGGAGAGAAAGAGAATCTCAAGCAGACTCTGTGCTTAGCATGGAGACTGATGCTGGTTTGATCTCATGAACCTTAGATCCTGATTTCAGGCAAAATCAAGAGTCAGATGTTTCACTGACTGAGCTACCAGGCACCCCATCTGTTCTTTTTTATTAAAGTCTTTTGAGTTGAACACTTAACCCATTTTTTTTTACCATTTTAACCATTTTTAAGAGTATAGTCAGTGGTATTAAATTCATTCATTTTTTGCAGCCATCACCACCATCCATCCCCAAAACTCTTTTCATCTTGTAAAACCGCAAATCTATACCCATCGAACAATAACTCTCTATTCTCCTCTCCCCCAGCCCCTGGCAACCAACATTCTACTTTCTAGCTCTATGATATTTGACTTCTCTAAATACCTCATGTAACTGGAATCACACTATATCTGTCTTTTTGTGACTGGCTTATTTCACTTAGCATCATGTCCTCAAGGTTCATCCGTGTTGTAACATATTGCAGAATGCCCTTCCTTTTTAAGGCTGAATAGTATTCCATTGTATGGCTAGACCATGTTTTGCTTATCCATTCAGGGAGCCCGATGTGGGGCTCGATCCCAGGACCTTGGGATCATGACCTGAGCCGAAGGCAGACGCTTAACGACTGAGCCACCCAGGCGCCCCCTTACCCACTTATTTTAGTCTTACATTTTTTTTAGAGCCAGTTGGAGTTTATTATTTTTTTAATTTAAATTCAATTAATTAACATATAATGTATTATTTGTTTCAGGGGTACAGGTCTGTGATTCATCAGTCTTATATAATACCCAGTTGCTCATTTCAACACATACCTTACCCAATGTCCATCACCCATTTTGGTTAATGCAGGCATTTAAGGCTATGCATTTACTTCCACCAAAACTTACAAGTTTTGATATGTGGTACTCTCACAGTTATTCAGCTCTAAATATTTTATGATTTTCATTCTTACTTCCTTTTTCTCTCATGGGCTATTGAGAAGTTGATTATTGATAATAACTTTTTTAAAAAAAGATTTATCCATTCATTTTGAGAGAGAGAAAGAGTGCCTGTGTGGGTGGAGGGGCAGAGGGAGAGAATCCTCAAGCAGACTCCCTGCTGAGTGCAGAGCCCAATGTGGGGTTCGATCCCTCGACCCTGAGATCACAATCTGAGCTGAAACCAAGAGTTGGACAGTCAACTGACTGAGCCACCCAGGCAACCGTATTGATAACAACTTTTTAAGGACACTTACTACCAGTGGCTAAATAATTTTCTTAAACAGGTAGGCCATGCTCCACTTTTCCATAAGCCAAATGGATACGAAAAATTGCCCCAGATGACATCTTAAAAGCAACAACAAACAACAAACAAACTACTCATATCCTATAGGGTCTTTCCTACCCCTCCTGCCATACAAAACACCATATCAGTGCAGTATAAGACGTCAGTATAAGAAAGAGGCTAAGTCTGGATTCAATTGCCGACCAGGCCACTTGGTAAGTGTGGGACTTGGAGCAAATCATTTTTTGCACCTCAGTTTCATCCTGTGTAAAACAAGGCCGACAAAATAGTATCTGTTTCACACAATTATTAGGAAGTGTTTAGCACCTAGCCCTCATTCAGTAAACTCTTACTAATTTTTATCAATTTAGCTGCTGATTTTACTTTGTACTTTCAATGCTGCCCTGCTGTGTGAACCCCTGAGTTTCTGGAAAGTAGAGACCCGTGTTCCAAACAGCTTTGTTATAATTGTGTTATATATATAAATTGTGTTATAACTGTGTCCAAAGTATGTTCCTGTCTCTCTCAAGTTCATGCAAACACCTACGGAGCTGACACGGGGCACCTGCGTAACAAGACTGTCCCGTTTCATAATTCCAGTTATGGAATTCACGCAGAAGCAAACCCTAGAGATTCTCACAAAAATGCACTCAACCCAGCCCAGAACCCACAGATTCAAGTCCACACTCAGGCTTCTGCACACTTACCACCAAAGATGGATCCATCGCCCACAGCTAGAGATGCGCTCACCAGTCCCACTCAAAACCTAGCAGCCCTGACAGATCACAAGCAGCACAGCGTGCCCTGGCAAAGCATCACCACCGGCTCCAGCATGAGCAGGGGCCTTGTTTTTTTACTTCCTTTGGGTTGGTTCTATTTTAGTTGTTGTTTGTCTGTTGCGCTTCTTAGAGTTATCATCTGCCCCTCTTTCTCTCTACCCAACCCCCAAACCCCCCTCCCTCCTCCATTGCGCATGCGCCTTGCATCCCTCTCCCCTGCAGGGTACCAGTCAGCGCTCCCCAGCCCTGGCGGCGGAAGAGATGGAGCAGCGTCACGAGCGCCCGGCCCCTTAAAACGCTGCTGGCTGGAGCCGCCTCCCTCCCTGCAGCCCGCGGCGGGGATGGAGTAAAGGGGGACCCGTCGACCTGCCCGCGGGGATCAGCGATGGAGTTAAAGCAATCTTTGTCCACCCATCTGGAAACCGAGAAGCCTCTGAGGCGCTATGGGGCGGTGGAGGAGACGGCGTGGACAGCAGAGGGACTGGGGAGAAGTGAGTACTCGGCTGGAAGGGGGGTTACAGTTGGGGATCCGTGCGCTGGAGCCGGTGGTCGTGGGAGCTCAGGGGATCGCGGGGAGCGCACCAAGGGGAGCGCCCCCGCATTGGGGCTTTCAGCGCGGGGGGGATGCGCAGCGCTGCGCAGCGACGCGCTCTCCCGCGAACCTTTTGTTAAGGGGGACCCTCCAGGCTGGGCTTCACGCGGAGGCTCGGGAAATCGCGAGGCAGCAAACCGGGAGCCTGGGGGTGAACTCGGTAGTCCCGGATCCGTAAGCTCGCAGCTGGTCTTGGAAAGTAAGGTCTTTCCCGCAGCCGAGCGAGGAGAGTCGGCTCTCCGCCCGGGATGCGCTAGGACACTGGAGCGGTTGGACCATCCTGGAAAGCGCCCACATCCCTGGAGAGGGGGGAGTGTCCGCTGGGTTTCTGCCGTGTTTCTCCCCCGGGCGCGAGGTTCAGGGCACACCTGAAATTCCCAGCGTTTCTTCCCCCGCCTTGTCCTGGGTCGCGGGTGGGAGGGAAAGGGTTAGGGGAAGGTTAACCCTGTGCACACCCTTCTCCTTTCTCCCTTGACTCATTCAGTCTTTGGTTTGAGTATAATCCTGGAAGGCACTTCGGAGACGCGGTGACTTTATTTGCTGAGTCTCTCTACGGTATTTAGGTGTCAGCAGTGTTTACAGATAAAAGAAGGATTTTTGTTTTTCATGAATAGGACGCAGCGGTTAAAACTCCTGCTTTCAAATAGAGAGGCAGCCTCAAGGGCCCCAGGGGCACCAGCCCTCCCTGCAAAGCCAGGGCTCTTTGTGGTGCCCCTGCCTTTGCCTTGCTCACCCTAGCACGGTGCCTCCTGCTGGGCTGGGAAGGGCCTCTTACCTTTCTCAAGGACCCTCAGCTTCCTGCCTTGGCTCTGGGTAACCATGCTTAGCACCAATGGCAGATTTATGTTGGACCAAAGTATTGTGAATGTGCTTTTCTTTTTTTTTTTTTTTGCCTTGACCTGGTAGAAAATTGTGTGTGTGTGTGCATGCGTGTGTGTGTGCTCTTTCTCCACACCTGTTATGACAAATTCAGAAAATCTTCCTAGAATGGCTCAGCTGTATTCTGGTTCTCAAGGGTTCAAGTTGAAATCACAATCAAATGTCTTAGTTCTGCACCTGGCACCCACGGTGCTCCCAACCTCTTTCCTTTTCTTTCTCCTTTTAAAATCTGGGTCCTTCCTCCTGGTTCCTCCTTTGAAAACCCTTTTTGGCTTTGGTACTTTGGCATGACCCCCGGGCTGAGGGGCTCTGCTTCCTACAAGCTCAGAAAAATCCCCACAATGGTTGCCCTGTATTGATAGATGGTCATGCACCAGGTCCTGTGCTAAGAACTTTAAGTGCATCATCTCATTCAGTCCCCACAGCTACCACCCGAGGTGAATATTGCGACTGCCCTTCCACAGTTAGAAAAACCTGGGCTTGCTAGGTGCTGTGACAATGAAGCTTCAGAGTTAGGATTTGAACCCAGAGCCCCTCTCTGCTTTTAACATGAAGGTTTATTGCTTTTGCAGTTTCAGGAAGCTCTCTCAATCTGTTGAGAGAGTCCCAGAACACACACAAATATGTGGCCACCCTGTCGGTCTCTGGAGCCCCCAGTGGCCTTGAAAGAATGCTGGGTCTTTGCAGAGTAGAAGCTGTGTTCAAATACGCTCTGAGTTTGAATGCTGGCTCTGCTCCTCCCTGGCTATGGGACTGACTTGAGGCATGTTTCGAAGCCTTACTCTGCCTCTGTTCTCTGAAATGGAGATGATAATAGGACCTACCTTATGGCTCCATTGCAAAAACTCAGTAAGAAGATATATGTCAAGCTCAAGGTAAATGCTCAGTATGTGTCGGCTACTTTGATTATTTTATTACTACATCTGTAGAAGCAACAGATTCCATCCTTTCATCCTTCGCAAGGGTTTGCATAAAACAACACTCTGGACTCAAACTGCCGTGTTGGTCAGTTCCCTAATAATTCTCTTACAGCTTTTTATTTCTTGCCATTTTGTTAGGACAGTTTTCAAACGTACAGGAAAATCGCACCGAACACCTAATTTATAGCATTTTAGCTTCTGAAATTTTTTTCCTTCTGAGTCTTAGGCTGCAAACTGTTAAAAGTCTGATAGAAAGGCTTTCTCATCTTCTCTGTTCCAAACCATCAAAGACTCTGACTTTTGCTTCCTATTCACATACAAGACCACAGTTTCTGATCTCCTTCTGCAATGGATCCCCAAATCTGCTTTTTTGTTTCCCATTCAAACTTGAAATATTCTTAAGGCACTGATCCAGAGTCCCCCTTTTGAATCATAAATCTAGGATTGTTACCTTTAGAAAGCTTTGATCTCTGGACTCATGTCTGCAAACTGACCTTTTTTTAAGTCTTTTTTTTTTTTTTAAGATTTATTTATTTATTTGAGAGAGAGAGAGAGAGCATGAGCTGGAGGGGCAGAGGGAGAGGGAGACAGAATCTCATGCAGACTCCACGCTCAGTGCGGAACCTGACAGAGGGCTCAATTGCACAACCCGAAGGTCTTGACCTGAGCTGAAACCAAGAGTTGGACACCTAACCGACTGTGCCACCCACGTGCCCCCTGACCTTTTTTGATCCAAGTAGCTTTTTTTGAACTCCCTCTCAACTTCCCTGGGATCTATGGATTCATACCATAACATGTTGGACCTCCATTTATTTTTTAATGATGTGTGAAAATTAGTACTATTGATTCTATGGAATAACAACTGCCAAGCCAATGAAAGTTGTAATGCATGAAATGCTGGAGGCAAATAAAAAGAGGCCCATTAAAAAGAAACCATGCTTGGAGCTCCTGGATGGCTCCATTGGTTGACCATGACACTCTTGATCTCAGGGCCAGGGGTTCGAGTGCCACACTGGGCATAGAGATTACTTTAGAAATAAATAAATAAAAATTTTAAAAAAAGAAGACATGCTTTAACTTCTACCTATATTTAAATATTTTATGTTAAACGTTGAGTATGTGTTACTTAAAAACAATTTTTTAAAAGGTTTTATTTATTTATCTGACAGAGAAAGAGAAAGCACACAAGCAGGGTGAGAGGCAGAGGGAGAGGGAGAAGTAGGCTCCCCAACGCGGGGCTTGATCCCAGGACCTGAACCGAAGGCAGACGCTTAACCAACTGAGCCACCCAGACACCCCTTAAAAAGAATTTAAAAGGGGGGGAAGATTGCAGAACTGGTCATTTTCAGTATAAGTTGTATTAACTATTATCTTCAATTTTAACTACAGTTTTTGGATGGAAGATATGTATAGTACAGCAGCAAAGAATGGGAATTTTGAAGTCAGGTTAAATGGGTCCAAACCAGCTTTAACACTTTGTTGCTTTGTCACCCTTGGAAATTGTTTTTTTTTTAAAGATTTTATTTATTTATTTATTTAACAGAGATAGAGAGCGTAAGTAGGCAGAGCGGCAGACAGAGGGAGAGGGAGAAGCAGGCTCTCCTCCGAGCAGGGAGCCCGATGTGGGGCTCGATCCCAGGACCCTGGGATCATGACCTGAGCCGAAGGCAGACGCTTAACCGACTGAGCCACCCAGGCGCCCTGTAATTTTTTTTTTTTTAAAGATTTTATTTATTTGTCAGAGAGAGTGAGAACATAAGCAGGGGGAGCTGCAGGCAGAGGGAGATGCAAGCACCCTGCTGAACAAGGAGACCGATGCAGGACTCGATCCCAGGACCCTGGGATCATGACCTGAGCCGAAGGCAGATGCTTAACCAACTGAGCCACCCAGGAGTCCCCACCCTGGGAAATTGTTGAACCTCTCTGTGTGTCAATCACCTTATCTGTAAAATGGGGATATGTTGGTTTGAGACTTTGGGAGCTTCCCCAAGGTGAAATTCAAAACCGGCCCCCCATACACAGAGAGGAAGGAAGGAGAGACAAAGAAAGAGTCAGGACGCTCCAGATGGCATGAGTAATAAGCAAGGAAATTTATAGGTGGTTGCAAGACCAGTAGAACTCCATACCTGCCCGTCAGAATCTTAAAAAGTTTTTATGGAGGCCTGAACAGGGTTCAGTTTTGTGTACTTCCAGATGGTCTCCATAACACCTTACTCTTTCAAGGCTGTGCCCTTGGAACAGCTCTCACTGTGAAAATGCTTGTACTTTTCAAAGACGGGGAGGGGGCGAGAAGTTTCTAGTTGCTGGGGTGGGGGGCAGCTCTTGGGTCAAAGGGTGGTCATGTCCTCTCCATAACCTCCCCCTGCAGGATAATAATCATAATGACCACTTCAGGCTGTGGGAGGATTAAATGAGACAATGTATAGAATGCATTTAGCACAGAGCCTGCCACACCGTAAGTGCTCAATCAGTGCTGAATAGTTGTCATAATAGGACATAAGCGGATGGCCTCCGACAGCATGGGAGAAGGTTATTCCAAGCTCACCAGTTGGTTCTTGCTTGTGTCCATTGCTTTGTAAATTGCAGATGATGATTGTGTATACACCACGTTCCTCCTCATGGGAATGTATGGAGGAATGGCTTTTAAACCCTTGTAAGCCACCTGGTATTTTCTCCTTTGAGAAGGATTCCAAGCAATTGCTTCCATCCACCTTAGACAGCATTTCCCCACTAGCAGTGAGTTAGTTTTCTTTTTTTTTTCTTTTTACTCAGTTGGAAAATGGATAGTGACATTTCAGTGTGGTTAGATGTATAAAAATATTGCTTTCAACCAACTGTAATTAATTGTGAGAGACACAAAGACAAGGTGACTTTTGAAAAAAGCGTGGAGCTTTTTAAAAGCACAGTTGTCTGTGGTCGTAGTCATTTCATGATAGGTTTGCATGTCCCATAAGGGATGATCAAGATTTCAGACAGGGCAAATGCAGGGTGTGTGTGTGGGCGGGCGGGGGGGGGGGGCCGGGGGGGGGCCGGGGGGAGGGGGGCCGTGGCACAGCGGGGAGGAAAT
>NC_058407.1:149194407-149229695 GCF_002201575.2 Neomonachus schauinslandi
GGGGGGGGGGGGGGGGGGGGGGGGGGGGGGGGGGCGGGGGTGAGGGGGGCCGTGGCACAGCGGGGAGGAAATGCCGCTAGAGGTAAAAGTATTGGCAAAAGCACAGAGGTAGAAATAAATGTGCTGAGAGTAGGGGATTGGAATAAAGCAGAAAGCTCAATCACCAGAGGAGGTGACGATTATTTAAAAGTCCAAGGGTATGTGCTGACTAGCAAGCAGATGGGTCCACTGGCCAATGTTTCAGGTATAAACAGTGGGGAGGCGTAAATAATATGGATTGCCGGTGATCCACATAATTGATTTTTGGCAAAGGTTTTGTGTTCCTCTGTCTGATGATGCTAATTTCGTTATCTCAGTTTTATTTTGTTCTGGCATGATTTCTTTTTTTGAATGTACAGACTAGTATGTGCACTTTATTAGAAAAATTGAAATTCATCTGAAATATGAAAATAAAAAGTGAAAAATGGCTGTAATCTGCTTCCCCCCTGCCCCTCCCCCATGTATTCATTCAGTAAATAGGTAGTGAGTGCTCTGTGAGCTCCAGGAAGCGTTCTAGGGGCTGTGGATACAGTGTTGAGCAAGGCACACAGGGCTCCTGCCCATGGGGAGCTTCTGTTCAGGGAAGTGAAGGTGTCTGATAATACACAGGCAAACAAATAATGTAGCTCAAATGGTAAGTGTTACAGGGGAGGGATATTTCCCATCTGGTGGTGAGGAAATGCTTCTCTAAGAAGGTGACATTTTGCTGGTAAATGTCAGAGATCAAAAATGCAAAGGTCCTTGCTGTGTTAGAGGAAGAGACAGAAGGCCAGGGTGGCTGGCACCCAGAGAGTCAGGGAAGAGAATGGAGATGAATCAGAGGGGAGTCAGACTGGTAGGAACTTGTAGGTTGTGGTTACAAAAAAAAAAAAAAAAGTACAGATTTTATTCCTTTTACAGAGGAAGCTACTGCTGAGTGTTAAGCAGAAGACTAACATGAGCTGGGTTTTGTTCTTAAAAGTTCACATAGGCTCCTGGATGGAGAATAAGACCACAGGGAGCAAGTGAGGATCAATGTAATTGCTGTGGTCCTGGTTCTTTCTTAATCAATCCCATTGATAAGTGGTAGGAATTCCTTTCTTTTTTTTAAAGATCTTTTATTTTTTATTTGACACAGAGAGAGAGAGAGTACAAGCAGGGGGAGTAGCAGAGGGAGAGGGAGAAGCAGGCTCTCCGCTGAGCAGGGAGCCCGATGTGGGGCTCGATCCCAGGACCCCAGGATCACAACCCGAGCCGAAGGCAGACGCTTAACGCCTGAGCCACCCAGGCGTCCCTGTTGTTTCATTTTTGCAAACATTTCCTTCTTATGTGTTAATTGAAGGAAAAACTATTTGTGCCTCTTCTTGGTCTCTGATTCGTTATTAAAGACTTATTAATAATAATAGTAGTTAATGAGCTCTGGCTGTGAACTTGAGCTTATTAAATTCTCATAGCAACCCTATTAAGTCAGTTGAATTCTTATTCCCTTTTTACAGATGGGGACACTGGGGCTTCGGGAGGTTGAGAAACTTGCTGAAGTTCCCAAAGCTGGTATGTGGCAGAGCTCGAGCCCGATTCTAGACCTCTGTGACTGTCGCCCGGGTCTCTTTGCCATGCTGCGGAGATTAGAGATGAGATAAGACACAGCCCCCATCCTTAGGAAGCTTCCAGATTTGGGGAGCATGGAGACACAGAAGTAAAGAACAGCATAATTTGTAATACCAGGAACAAGAAACAAAGGCTAAATGAAGGGACAGTGGGGAAATGAGAGGAAGGAAAGCTCTGTTCTTCCTGGGGGACCCCAACGTGACAGCAAGGAGGAGCATTTGCATTGGGCCTGAAGGCTAAGCAAGGTTTCGAGAGGTTACTGGTGAAGAGAACGGCATTTCGGTGAGCTTCCTGGCCCCACGCAAGGAGGTGGGGATCCCTAAGGCCAGGGTCCATGCACTAGGGTTGTTTTTTTTTTTTTTTTCCTGTTTCTTTCTCGTTCGCTCTCAAGTCCTGGGTCTCGGGGTCTGTCCGGTTCATGGATGTGAATCATCTGTTATCTGGATGAGCCTGTGGGTTGGAGACCAGCACAGGCAGATGCTAATGGTGTAGCCACTCAGACCAGCACTCACAAAGCTCCTCCCAGGATGCTGCCTATGCGGTTCATTCATTCCTTCACTGTTCACTTACTCAGCAGGCTTGAGCCCCTACTGGGTGTTAGCTTCAGAGGCACAGAGAGGAAAAAGACCCACCCTTAAGGAGTTCTCAGGCTGTCTGTGTTCCAGGCCTCCCTCTGCTGCCTCTTCACCTCGTGATCTTGGGCCAGTCGCCTACTTTCCCTAGACCTCAATTTCCTCCTCTCAGAAATGGAAATGTACCGAATACCACTGAACTATACACTTCGAAATGGCTAAGATGGCATATTTTATGTTATGTGTATTTTGAGGGATGGTTCTGGGGTCTGGGAGAGAAAGTGGTTCTTGAAGTAGCCTGAAAAGATGGACAGTATTTCATTACTGATTGCAAGGAACAGCATTCCAGGCAGAGGGAACAGCATGTGTGAAGACATAGACATGAAGCAGCACGTGTGACTAGGGAACTGTAAATGTATGAGTAATGCTTGCTACGCTCTGTATGCATGAGGGAGACGAGACCAGAGCCGGAGGTGAGTGCACTTTGAAGCCCAGGGTAAGTTCACAGAAGGCTGGACATAGAAGGCTCAGCTCCCCATTGAGACAAAACTTTCCTGCAGGGTCCAAGGCGGGGCGCTTAAGGACCAGACTCTTAGAATAAGTTTGTTTGAATGAATCAGAGTCAGACTTACTAATAATTATTTTTTTCTTAAAATGCCTCTACACATAGGGATGGTTAGAGGAGAAAAAAAACAATTATTCTAAGGGCAGTAGAAGGGAATGATTATAAAAACTAACCTGCCACAGGGACTTCCTACATGCCTGCTCCGTGGATGTGTTTATATCCATCCCCTAATTCACTCCTTATAAAACACCCTATGATGTGAGTACGTGGAGATATTTGTTGCATTTTATAGATGAGGAAATTGGGACTCAGGGAGGTTAAGCAACTTGCCTAAGGTCACTCTGCCCATAGAGGGCAGAGCTGGAACTCGAACCCAAGCCTGGGTGACTTAGTCCTGCTGCCTTCTTGATCTCCTGGGAGTGGCTGGGGCTGCCATTCATTCAGACGGGTAAGGTCAGTTAGTGTTTCTAGTACATCTTCGTGATTCTTTGTACTGATTCTGAAAGACTTCTTGGGCAACAGAGGGGCCAATTAATGTCATGTTGGAGAGTGGATGCTCTGCCTACATTTGAATCCCTCATAAGCTGTATGACCCTGGGCTGCTTACTTAACCTCCCTGAGGTTCCGTCTTCTCCTCTATAAAATGGAGCTAATCACAGGACCTGCCTCATATGGTAACGAAGAAGATCCAAAGAGAAAATATGTGAAAGCCTTTGGCACAGAGCGTGGTGCCCTCGGTAAATGGGGGAGACAGTGTTGATAGAGCAGGATACAAAGTGGGCCTTAACTGGGTATATTTAGACAACTGGAGAGAAAGAGAGAATGAGGGACATCAAAGTGGGTGGACAGCCTCAAAAAAGAATGCAGGTGACTGGGACACCTGGGTGGCTCAGTCAGTTAAGCGGCTGCCTTCGGCCCGGGTCATGATCCTGGGGTCCTGGGATCGAGTCCCACATCGGGCTCCTTGCTCAGCAGGGAGTCTGCTTCTCCTTCTCTCTCCCTCTGCTTGTTCTCTCTCTGTCAAATAAATAAAAAAATCTTAAAAAAAAAAAAAGAATGCAGGTGACAAAGCGGATGCCGGTGGCTGGAGGCATGCATGAACTTGGCTGCCTCAGGAGGCATGAGGTGGGAGGTGGGTTGAACAGGGTCGCTACACTCGGCCAGAGTAAACATGCCAGGTGTCTGGAGCAGGACAACAGATAGAGGTAAAGAAAGTAGCATTTAGGAAGACTGGTCCGGCGGTGGTTGCAGCCTGGATGGAAGGGCAGGGAAACTGGAAGTTTCTGGAATCATCTGGTCATGAGGTCACCTAGGCTGGGGTCTAAAGCAGTGGCAGTGGGCGGGGAGGAAGTGGTGAATCAAATATCCTGAAGGGAGAAGACATTAGTAGTTGATTACAGGTAGGAAGAAAGGAGGGTCTTCTAAGAGCCGCAATGCGGTAGGCACGGAATAACAGTATGGTTAGCCTGGGGTCTTAGGAATTGAATACGTTGGCACCAGTGCCGCCCACTCTCACTTTCAGGAGGGCTTAAAGAGGTGCAGAGATTATGTGTAAGGGGAGAATAATAACCCCTTACATTCATATAGCACTTTCTACCTTGTATTTTTCCTGTGTTTTCTTATTTACTCTTTACAAGAAAGGGTAAAGAGCTGGAATCATCATGTCCCTTGGGATGTGGGTAAACAGGTTAAGGACTCACCCCAGGGAAGGGGTACAGCCAGTAAGGACTGAGCAAGGATTGAACGGTCTAGGTGGTTTGCCCTAGACCAGGGTTTCCGGAGGCATTTTTATTTGAATAACACACGAACAACTGCATTATAAATGGTATATGTCTTGGGCCACCTGGGTGGCTCAGTCGGTTAAGCACTTGATTTCGGCTCAGGTCATGATCTCAGGGTTGTGAGATGGAGCCCTCCATCGGGCTCCTCGCTGAGCATGGAGCCTGCTTGAGATTTTTCTCTCTCTCTCTCTCTCTCTCTCCCCCTCTACCCACCCCCCCCCCCCCCTATCCTGCCTCCCCCAAAAAAAAAAAAAAAAAAACAACAACCAAAACAACAACAACAAAAAACCCAAAAAGCAAAGAAACCCAAATGGTAATAAGTGTCTAGATTCCATAACATCCAAATTGGAAAATGACCACAATTCTGTGCATTTGAATTCCCAAACAGGTAAGTCATTCACTCACCCATTTGCCCATCTATCCGTTCATTCCCTCATCCATTCAATAACATATTTATTGCTGGCCTCTTATATGCCAATTATTGTGCTAGCTCTTGAGAATACAGTAGTGTTTTGAGTAAGATGTTTATACAGTCCCTGCCTTCAAAGTGATTTAAGGTCTACTAGTAAAAATAGAACTACCATATGATCCAGCAATCCGACTTCTGGGTATATATTTGAAGGAAACGAAAACAAGATATTGAAGAGATATCAGCACTCCCATGTTCATTGCAGCGTTATTCATAACAGCCAAGATATGGAAACAACCTAAATGTCCACCAATGGATGAATGGATAAAGAAAATATGGTGTATATCTCCAATGCAATATTATTCAACCAGGAGAAAGAAGGACATCCTGCCATTTTCCATTTGTGATAATGGATAGTCCTTGAGGGCATTATGCTAAGTAAAATAAATCAGACAGCGAAAGTCAGATATTGCATGATGTCACTTATATGTGAGATCTAAAAAAAGAAAAAAGAATAAAAATTCAAGCTCATTGAAATGTAGTAGAAAAGTGGTTGCCAGGGCTGGGGGATGAGGGAAAGAGAGAGAGAGAGAGGTTGGCAAAAAGGGTACAAACTATCAGTTATAAGATGAATAAGGTCTGAGGATCTAACGTAAAACCTGGTGACTACAGTTGATAATACTGTATCATATAGTTGAAATTTGCTAAGAGAGTGGAACTTAAATGTTCTCTCATACCCACACACACAAGAGTAATAGGTAAGGTGATGGGTGTGTTAATCACTAGATGATAGGAGTTGTTTCATAGTGTATCCCTGTAACAAATTACCATGATGTCCACTTGAAAGATCTTATAATATTGTCGGTCAATTATACCTCAACCAATCTGCGAAAAGGGGGTCTACAGGGATCAGTCCCTGTTTCCAGTGGTGCTGAACCAAAGGACCAAGAGATGAGGGACTGGAGACAGGATTCAGGTCAGTTTGCTGACCCAATGCGCTCTTAGTGAAATGTTGTCCAGAGATGAATTCAATTGTTTTGCTATACATGTATTTCTGAAGGCCCTTGAGATGATGAGTCCTAATAGGGTCAAACCACGTTTTACGGGCAAATCCAGGTGCAGTGATGTGCTCCCGTCTTCTTGTGAGAGAACAATGATTGCAAAAACCCTGGGTGTCATATTCGCTGCTCCGTGCTGAATGCCTGTAATCTATCACATTGGCCAGCACTTAGAAGCCTCTCATTCAATTAAGAGTTGCAGAATTAGGTGGCTGTTAATCCACAAAGACTGAGGTCCAAAGGATTTAATCGTGTTTTGCAAACCTTTGAAATCATCAAACCAAAGAATAAAGTTAGCTGGAGTCTTGGTCTGAACCCCCTGCCCCATCTCCTGGTTTAGACGGTTTGTTCGTGATGCTGCAGTTAGATGAGCATTCTTGCTTTCCTGCTTCCAGGGAAAGAGGTGAGATTTTCAGATCAGGTACAAAATACCAGGCACTGGTTACTGCCAACTGGCAGTGTCCTAACAATGTCATGATGGGTGTAGGCTTGGCGAGGTGCTTTGCATATGAGTCATATCTCCTTGACAATTAGACGTCCACAGAGGCGGTTCAGAGTCACTCACATCTTTTTGGAACAACAGAAACAAAACCCAGCATGGCCACATTAAATATACCGGGCCATTAAAAGGCCTTTTAATTTCATGCAGAGAACAGAGTCATCTTAGATGCTGCTGGTGGAACTGTCTGGCGTGTTCCAGGCTGTATGGAAAGCAACCGGGTAACATCTATTAAAATTTAAAAGGCTCATATGCTTTGACCTAGCAGTCCCGACTCCTGGGACTCTATCCAACAGAAATAAAAACACCAGCATACAAAAACATATGTGCAAAAAAAAAAAAAAAAAACTGGACACAAAATGAAGGCCCATCAGTAGGATAGTTGAATAAATTATTGTTCATCCACTGTGTAATGTTCTGAAGCCAATAAAAAGAAAAAAGGAGAGCAATAATAGTTGTCTTAGAAGTATGATTGAGGGAGGAAAAGGAGATCCAGGAAAATGTATGTCACATTCTCTCTGTGTCTGTCTCTCTCCATAGCACATGTAACATATAGCATCCGTGTGTGTGCACATGCCTGTGTGCGATCTTATTAGTAGGAGAAAAGCACGGAAGGATGTATAGTAAGTTGCTGCCCCAGGATACCTGGGGGAAGGGACTGGAGACAGGGCTGATGGGAGGGAAGAAAGAGGAGGTGGCGGGGCACATGGGTGGCTCAGTCAGTTAAGCGTCTGCCTTCGGCTCAGGTCATGATCCCAGGGTCCTGGGATCGAGCCCCACATCGGGCTCGTTGCTCGGCGGGAAGCCTGTGTCTCCCTCTCCCACTCCCCCTGCTTGTGTTCCCTCTCTCGCTGTGTCTCTCTCTGTCAAATAAATAAAATCTTTAAAAAAAAAAAAAGAGGAGGTGGCAGCCGTCAGCCAAGGAAAAAAGAAAATTAAAAAACTACTTCCCTGGGGGAAAAAAATCCTCTGATAATATTATCACACTTATATGTTTGTGTTAGGTTACACATTTGTGGAATGGGGAAGAGGCATCCTAACTTCAGAAAGGTTAAAATGTGCCGGGAAAGGTGGGTCTCAGAATCGAGGAGAGAGAATTTAATCTGATTTAATCCTCACCGCAATCCTATAAAGAGGTGTGTGTGTGTGTGTGTGTGTGTGTGTGTGTGTGTGTGTGTGTGTGTGTGTGTGTGTGTGTGTGTGTGTGTGTGTACTTACGTACAAATATATATCCAGGAGCAGAGAGACGGAAATCTTGCCCCATTAGTGAACAGAGAAGGGTTTTGAATCTCTAGACTTTCTGGTTAAGAAGTTCATACTTTTCCTCTACAATTATTTGTAAACAACCAAGTCTATTAAATTCCATTGGAGGGGCGCCTGGGTAGCTCAGTTGGTTAAGCGACTGCCTTCGGCTCAGGTCATGATCCTGGAGTCCCAGGATCGAGTCCCGCATCGGGCTCCCTGCTCAGCGGGGGGTCTGCTTCTCCCTCTGACCCTCTTCCCTCTCGTGCTCTCTGTCTCTCATTCTCTCTCTCAAATAAATAAATAAAAATCTTTAAAAAAAAATTCCATTGGAATTTCATATTTTTTTTTTAAAAAAAGGAAAGGCATCTGCAAGAGTTTGTGGAGCTCTATTTTAAGAATCTGGGTCATCACTGGGTGGACCATGTTCCTTCAGATCTTCTCTCTTTGCATTTCCAGTTTCCCCTGGTGGTTCCCAGGGCTGAGAAATGAAAACACTCACTCCCCATAATCCTGGTCTCAGACAAATTCGGGAAATAGGCAATAATCAGCAGAGGAAAAGACCTAACCAGGCTTTCCTTAACTCCTGTGTTGCTTCCTGTGTTTCCTCAGGATGCTATAACAAAAGATCATAAGCTGGGTGGCTTATAAAAAACAGAAATTTATTGCTCACAGTTCCAGAAGCTATAGGTCCAAGATCAAGGCACCTGCGGATTCTGTGCCTGTTGAGGACCTGCTTCACAGACTGTCCCGTAGCTGCATCCTCACATGGCGGAGGGCCAGGGGGTTCTCTAGGGTCTCCTTGATCAGGGCACTAATCCCATTCATAAGGGCTTCACCCTTAAGACCTAATCCCCTCCCAAAGGTCCCACCTCCAAATACCATCACCTTGAGGTTAGATTTTTATTTTTATTATTTTTTAAAGATTTTGTTTATTTATTTGAGAGAGAGAGAGAGAGCATGAGCAGGGGGAGCAGCAGGCGGAGGGAGAAGCAGACTCCCCGCTGAGCAGGGAGCCCAATGTGGGACTCGATCCCAGGACCCTGAGATCATGACCTGAGCCGAAGGCAGACGCTTAACTGACTGAGCCACCCAGGTGCCCCGAGGGTTAGATTTTTAACATGAATTTGGGGGAGGGAGGACATAAACATTCCATCTCCAGCATCCTCCTTAGTCCTGGAAGGAATTAAGATAGCTGAAAGCTGGAGATTTGTCCAGGCCCCACTCCAGGGGTGAAATGCTTTTAGCAGGTGGCTCTTAAAAGGTGACCATCAGGGGTGCCTGGGTGGCTCAGTTGGTTAAGCGACTGCCTTTGGCTCAGGTCATAATCTCGGGGTCCTGGGATCGAGCCCCGCATCGGGCTCCCTGCTCAGCGGGAAGCCTGCTTCTCCCTCTCCCGCTCCCCCTGCTTGTGTTCCCTCTCTCGCTGTGTCTCTCTCTGTCAAATAAATACAATCTTTAAAAAAAAAAAAAAAAGGTGGCCATCATTTTGACCAGGAACAAAAATGATTCCCATTTTGGTTTCATTTGGTTCTTCCACAGCCAGCACCCCAGGTGAGACCAGTTCACCCACTGTGGGTTTGCAGGGCCGTGTTCGTGCTGGAGACCTGCCGCCCACCGCTGCAGGATCTGTCCATCTTCATCTTGCTGAAAAAGACCTAGGGAAGGTGTCCCCAGAGCACATCCTGCTGCTTAAATCCGGTGCAAACAGCATCCGTAAGAGCAGCTCAGCCCCGGCCCAGGGCGGCCCCGGGCTGGGTTCCAAGAGCTAAGAGGTCCGCTTTCCTAGGGATCAGTTGTGCCTTAGAGCAGAGTTTTGTTATTCCCCAAATGCTTAGCCAGGACTAGTTTAGCTTTATGTGTCTTTCTTCTCTACTGAGATTTTTTTTTTTTTTTTTTAACTGAGATAAAACTCACATACCATAAAATTAACCCTTAACCTTTTGAAGTGTACAAGTCAGCGTTATGGAGTACGTTCACCGCCTTGTACAACCTCCACCTCGATCTACTTCCAAGAAACCGTGTACCCATTAAGTGGTCCCTCCCCATGCACCCCTTCCCCTGGTCCCTGGCAACTCCTTTTTGTCTCTACGGATTTCCCTATTCCGGATGTTTCGTATAAATGGAATTGTTCTGTATGTAACCTGGCTTCTTTCACTAAGTGTAGTGTTGTTGTTTTTTTAAGATTTTATTTATTTGAGAGAGCGAGCGTGAGCAGGGGGAGTGGCAGGCAGAGGGAAAGAGAGAAGCAGACTCCCTGCTGAGCAGGGAGCCTGATGACTCGGGGCTCGATCCCAGATCATCATGACCTGAGCCGAAGGCAGACGCTTAACCGACTGAGCCACCCAGGCGCCCCCTCATTACACTTAATTACCTCCTTATAGGCCCTACCTCCAAATACAGTCACATGGGGGGTTAAGGCTTTAACACAGGAATTTGGGGGGGGAGACAATTAAGTCTGTAACAACAGACTTATTATTTAGGATTGGACATCATATTTTAGCATCATGATGTCGTAGGGGTGGAAGGAAATCTGTGGAGTCCCTTTGTCCAGGATTTCTCAACCTTGGCCTTTACTGACATTGACATTTGGGGCTGGATCACGCTGTACTGCGGGGGCTGCCCCCTGCATTGTAGGATCGTCAGCAACATTCCTGGCCTCTGCCCACTAGATGCCAATAGTACCACCCCCCCCCGCCACACTCCTGCCCAATTGTGACAACAAAAACTGCCTCCAGACGTTGCCAAATGTTCTCTAGAGGGGCGAACTTGTCCCTAGTTGAGAAGCACTGATCAGATCTAATTCCTTTTTGATTCAGAATCCTAGTTTTGTGAAGCAGAAGAGTCCAAAGATTTTTCTACCCCATCTCTGCACCTTGGTCCCTAGGTTTCTGGCCTCTTTTTCTCCACATGCCTCACAGTTTTCTGTTCACACACACAGAAAGCACTGTTGATAAAAACTGTATTGGATGTGCTCAGGAGTAAGCCAAGAGAAACCTGATTATGAGCTCCCTGAAGCATAAAGAAATCTCCCCATGCAAAATGGATTCGATTTTCCTCAAGGCATTCCTGCCTGGGAAGATTTCTATTTACTATAAATTGAAGTGAAGAAGAAATTGTCACTTACACTTATAACAAAGAAAATGTTTCAGGTAAGATAAATAGAAATACCCCTTCAAACAACAGCCTTTAACTCTGCTACCCAAACGAGGGGGATTTATGTCAGCCCAGAGAACACGGACTTGAAGTTTTCTCTGGAAAATTCTGTCCAGGGACTGACCACGTTTTCTTTATTACCACCCCAAAGAGTACACAGACTGTAATGAAAGAGACCATGATCATGATCCCAGGGTCCTGGGATCGAGCCCCGCATTGGCCTCCCTGCTCAGCGGGAAGCCTACTTCTTCCTCTCCCACTCCCCCTGCTTGTGTTCCCTCTCTCAATGTGTGTGTGTGTCTCTCTCTGTCAAATAAATAAAATCTTTAAAAAAAAAATAGAAAATAGGGGTGTCTGGGTGGCTCAGTCGTTAAGCGTCTGCCTTTGGCTCAGGTCATGATCCCAGGGTTCTGGAATCGAGCCCCGCATTGGGCTCCCTGCTCAGCGGGAAGCCTGCTTCTCCCTCTCCCACTCGCCCTGCTTGTGTTCCCTCTCTCTCTGTCAAATAAATAAATAAAATCTTTAAAAATATTTAAAAAATTTAAAAAAAGAGACCATGAAAACAGCCCAACGGATGACAGATGACATCTCCATTCTTGCAAACTTGAAATGGGCACTTCATTTGGCGGCGTGGGGAGACAGAATACATAGTTCTTTTAATGTTCTTGGATGAATTTCTTAGTGTAGACATGTACTAAGAAATCAAGTATTCCTGATGATTCAGGTGTCTTCTCTTCATAAGAAAGACTGTGTGTAAAAAAAAAAAAAAAGAAAAAAAAAGACTGTGCATATGTCTGTTTATGTCCAATGTTTATGATTCTATTGCTTCTCTAGGGCACAGAATAAACATTGTTATTTCTGGAGATAGTCTAGTTCTGTGTGATTCTCAGCTCTGGCTGCACATTAGAATCCCTGAGTAGCTTTTAATACAGTTAGCTCACTTCTCCACCTCCCTTTTTTTCTTTTTAAGGATTTTATTTATTTATTATTTATTTGAGAGAGAGTGTGTGTGCATGAGTGGCAATGGTGGGGGGCAGAGGAAGAGGGAGAGAGAATCTCAAGCAGACTCTGAGCTGAGTGCAGAGCCTGACGAGGGGCTCGATCTCACGACCCTGAGGTCATGACCTGAGCTGAAATCACGAGTCAGATGCTTAACTAACTGAGCCACCCAGGTGCCCCCCCCACCTCTCTTTTTAATGGACTAGAAACCCCTACCCCAGAAGGACGGTGGTTTTCCCAAATGCTCAAGCTGGGCAGAAGCAGAACTTGAACCCATTTATCCTGTCTATTTGAAAGGAGCTAAGTAAGAGTTTCTTTCCTTTTTTTTTTTAAGATTTTATTTATTTATTTGAGAGAGAGAATGAGATAGAGAGAGCATGAGAGGGGGGAGGGTCAGAGGGAGAAGCAGACTCCCTGCTGAGCAGGGAGCCCGATGCGGGACTCGATCCCAGGACCCTGAGATCATGACCTGAGCTTAAGGCAGACGCTTCACTGACTGAGCCACCCAGGCGCCCCAATGGTTTCCTTCCTAATAAGGGACTTTCTCCCCCAGACTGTGATGGCCAACACCTGAAAACTCTCAGTAAAATAAATTATTAAATCCTAAATTGTACATCTGTCCTTGCTCTTGGGAGAACAATTCAACCCACGAGTCCTGTTGCCCTAGATCTGCCATCCATTTCCGAATACAAAAGATACTATTGCTATTGTGATTTGCCAACACTATTCAAAAATTTGTCACGGATAGAGAGATGCATAACCTGTATGAGGTGGACCAGCCTCTCCATTAATGTAGCTCCATTTCTGAAACACAATAAACTGTATTTAGAAAAGATAATTGTTCACTAGCTAATGCGTTTCTCGAAGACACAGCCTGCTACTATAGGATGATGGGGCATTAGCAGGAGAAATTCACCCATAGTTCTAATGGGGCACAGGGCAAGAGACAAGGCATATTTGAGGGAATACAGAAAAACATTAACGTATCTTTCTCTGTTATTGCTAAAAGATCATTTTCAGGGGCGCCTGAGTGGCTCAGTTGGTTGAGCAGCTGACTCTTGGCTTTGGGCGAGGTCATGATCTCAGAGTGGTGGGATCGAGCCCCACATTCGCATCTGGCTCCACACTCAATGGGGAGTCTCCTTGAGATTCTCTCTCTCTCCCTGTGCCCCTCCCCGCCCTCAAACGTGCTCTCTAAAAATAAATAGATCTTTAAAAGAAAAAAAAAAGATAATTTTCAGAAGAAGGTAAAATCATGACGCTCACGATGATATAAAAAGAAACACATGTTATGGGGCGTCTGGATGTCTCAGTTCATTAAGCATCCAACTCTTGATATCAGCTCAGGTCATGATCTCAGGGTTGTGAGTTTGAGCCCCACACTGGGCTCCATGCTGGGCATGGAGCTTACTTAAAAAAATGTTTTTTTAAAAAAACCAAACACATGTTAAAGATTCTGCTCAGTCCATGATGGAACTGAGTACATGTTATAACCCGATTCAACAGAATCTGAAGAATAGACTAATATATGGATCAGGAATATTGAAATGAAGGGGTAAACAAAAGTAAATCTGGGTTTTCCTTGAAGGAGAGAGAAGTCAATCGGACCTCTACCAGCTGGGCGAGGATTTGCATATGCTCGAGAATTATTTTTGCCTTGTTATACTACTACTTACAGAGTTGTAAAACAGCTCAAAGATAAGGAAAGACTAGAACCAGATAACCCGGAGAGGTGACCTCGAGATGCGTCATCTCCCTTCCAAGCACTTTTCCCCTTACATGACCTACGTGCTCTCCTGAAGAGGAGGCAGGGAGAATCCAGGTTCTGAATTAAACAGCTTTCAGGCACAAAGAAGATGACACGTTTTCAAGAGTTAACGGTTAGGAAAATTATCCTTAAGAGTCAAAAATGATTTCAAATGAAACCCGGTCCAGGGAAAGTCTGTACTTGCAAAAGAGTCCGGAAGGGACTGAAAAATGAGGGAGAACGCAGTCTATTAATTATCCAGACTATGATCTCTTGATGCCAAATATTTTATGATATATATTTATTTAAGTTCAGGGTCATTACCATATATCCTGTCGCTGATATCTACCAACCCTGCCTGGTTAATAGATCTTCCTTTCAAAGAAGAGGCTGTTAAACAGGGAATTGGCACACACTAGGAATTCACTGCGTGTTTGCCAAATTGCATCGAGGTATTTGATTCCTAAGCAACTGAGGCATGTTGCTTCCCTTCCTGAGATTGTAGGGATACTGGGCAAGATGCTAACAAGCTTCTAAAAATGGCCTTGAGAGAGAAATCACTTTGGCCTCTGTGGGATTGGAATCGGGTGTCTCGATTTACAGTATGTACTCAGCTGCCACTTGTATTATCTAAAAATAAAGCAAAGCAGCTTGAAGTTGGCGAGTGAGTCTAAACCCCTTGGTGTTCGATTACTTACTAGCTTAGCATACAGGGCTGCTCGGTGTATAAAGATCTGGAGACTCCACACAGAGGCATATCAGAGGCAGGGTTTAAAGATAGAAATCCGTGGACCCATTTGTCTTTTTGCCATATTTATGAAATCAGCCATCTGGCTGCTCGTGGTCCAAAAAAATGATCTCTCATATGACCGGAGGACTTTTCCCAAAGGCAGCATTTCCTAAGCCATGTTCTGAGAAAGAGCAGCTGTTAATTGGTTTTCTAAGAAAAAGGGAGCACTCTGGTCCATAAGTTTGGGAATTGCAGGGTGAAATTTAGCGATGCACCTGTCTTGAGGGTAGGGATCTTCAACAGACTAATGCACATTGTGAATTTCAAAGGTTCAATACTGGGCCTTGGAGCTGGTCTCCTGCCCTTGCTAACCAGCATTTTTATTCCCCTCCTTTTGGCTTATCTCTCCCTTTCCCCAAAACTTCCCATTGCCTCTGACACCAACTACAAACTCCTCTACCATAGATAGATAGATTTTTTTTTGAGAGAGAGAGTGAGCGAGAGAGGAGGGGGGAGGGGCAGAGGGAGACAGAGGATCTTAAGCAAGCTCCACGCGTGGAGCCCTACTCAGGGCTCGAGCTCATGATCTCAGCTGAAATCAGTTAAGCTGGGCACTTAACTGACAGCCTCCCAGGTGGCCCACCTCTACCATTTTTTGTTGGTTGTTCATATTTACTTACTTATTTAAAGATTTATTTGAAAGCGAGAGCACGAGTGGGGGGAGGGGCAGAGAGAGAGAGAGGGACGGAGAGGCAGAGAGAGAGAGAGAGAATCCCAAGCAGGACTACCTGCCAAGCACGGAGCCTGATGTGGGGCTGGATCCCACCACCCCAAGATCATGACCTGAGCTGAAATCAAGAGGCAGACGCTCAACCAACTGAGCCACCCAGGCGCCCCTCATATTTATTTTTTAATTGGAGGATAGTATACTCTGCCTGGTCTTCCCCACCCTCCTTAATCCGTAGCTTCTCTCCCTCCCAACAGACTTATTTCCCTCTGTGCTATGTAATTCACCTCTGATCTGGGTATCAGTCTCCTTCACATCCTCATCTGTAAAATGGGAACAATATGCACCTACCTCATAATAGTGATCAAGAGCAATCAGTGAAGGTAATACCAGTGAGGCATTGAACACAGTGCCCAGCACGTGATAAGGGCTAGATCATAGCAACTGTTACTATTGTTGTCGATATTGTTGTTACTCCCTTCTTTGTGCCATGCCACCCTCCTTTCTTCTTGTCTGCTTAAGCGTGATCCTACCTTGCCTTGGTGGCAGGTCCATTGATCTCCCTGCTTCTGCTGCTCCTTTCCTGTGATATGCACAGCTGATCCCAGCCCCTTCTGTAAAGGAAAATGCCAACGTAGCTCCAAGTTCCCGCCCAGATTGTCTCCAAGTCCCATCCACATGGAAATACAGGTGTTGCCAAAGTTCCAGGCTCACCTCCTCCAGAAGCCCCCATATTGCCTGTCAGTCCACCCCTTCTTTTCAAGAATTCCTTCCATTTCTGACCTCCTATTACACTCCCCATCCTGGGTCCTTGATTTCTCTCGCCCCATTGATCCTAAGCTCCCCTAGAGCAGGGACCAAGCCTTACCTTTGTTTTCATCTCCCTCTAGCGTTTCCGCCAGGGGTTGGCAAACTTTTTCGGTTCGGGGCTAGATAGTAAATATTTTTGGCTGCGCAGGCCATACGTCTCTCAAAACGACTGAGCTCTCCTGCTGGAACCCCAGAGCTGCCACGCATGAGAATGCCCGAATGAATGGGCATGGCTGTGTTCCTTCGAAACTTTATTTCTGGACACTGAAATTTGGATCTCATGCCATTTTCCCACGTCATGAGATATTATTCTTCTTGATTTTTTTTTTTCCCCAACCATTTAAAAATGTAGAGGCCATTCTTAGCTCCGGAGCCAGAAAAACACTGGTAGTGGGCGTCTTTGGCCGGCAGGCTTGTCAACCCCTTGCCTAGACAAATGCCAGGCAGAGAGAAGGCGGTCAGATCCCAAGTGACGTTTTGTTTGCTGCAGGAGGGGAAAGTTCTGGCTTTTTCGGCTTTGCTCTTATGCTGGCTTGCTCCCAATCACCGGTGGTAGGCTTTTGGCTCGGAGAGCCTGTCCTCTAGGTAAGGAGAGTACGCTGCCCGAGAGAAAAGTCGGCATGGTTTAGTGTTCCTTTCATAGGTGCTCATTTGGGGGCTTTCCGCACACCAGCGAGAGGACTGTTGACAAGCCAATAGAAATCGACTCTGGAGGGGCTCCTGGGTGGCTCAGTCGGTTGGGCGGCTGCCTTCGGCTCGGGTCGTGCTCCCGGGGTCCTGGGATCGAGCCCTGCATCGGGCTCCCTGCTTGGCAGCGAGCCTGCTTCTCCCTCTCCCTCTGTCTGCCGCTCTGCCTACTTGTGCTCTCTATCTCTGTTAAATAAATAAAAATCTTTAAAAAAAAAAAAAAGAAATCGACTCTGGATAACCGAGAGGCTTTCCAGGTGTGGGAGCAACCCATTGATTGGCTTAAGGGGTTGCAAACAGAGTTTAAACAATGAAATAGAAGTGAATAGAAAATATAAGGGTGCATCTAAGGTACTAAGGGTAAATAGTATTTTGTGCAATTTTTATGTCACTTCTAATTATGTGTGTATGTGGATACCGGGACTGCTGTGTGCTTGTCTCACTGTGGGTCACATTTATGTAAGCTTGCAAAGCACAGAAACTTGAGAAAAAAAAGTTTACTGGAAGCATGTGGAAATCCTTACAGAATGAAAAAAAAGGCTAAATAGGGGCACCTGTGGGTGGTTCAGTCATTAAATGTCTGCCTTCGGCTCAGGTCATGATCCCAGGGTCTGGGGATCGAGCCCCGCATTGGGCTCCCTGCTCGGCGGGGGGCCTGCTTCTCCCTCTCCCTCTCCCCCTGCTTGTGTTCCCTCTCTTGATGTGTCTCTCTCTGTCAAATAAATAAATAAAATCTTAAAAAAAAAAGGCTAAATAGCTGGGCTTTAAAAAAGAAGAGGACTCATGATAACTATGGAGTTCTGGGTACAAAATCAATCAATCAATCAACCAATCAGTCAATCCAGGTGGTAGAAAATGCAAGCTGAATCAGCACCCCCGTTTTCCATTTTCATCCCCAAGACACTGTACTCAAGATGTAAACACCCAAGTAGAGGACAGAGAGACAAATTTCTGAGTTAACCAGAGTCAGTTCTGTTGCTTAAAAAGAATCCTACCTCCTGTGTGTGAAAGCTTCCGAAATGAGAACCTATGAAAGGCAGGCTGGACCCAACAAACTTTCCCCACATCCCAGTGCCTCCTCCCAATATTGACCTTTGCAGCTACTCTCAGGCAGTGGACCATCCCTGGTCATGGGACCAGCTCCATGAGCAGACAGTGGCTGCATGGCAGTTGGGGGAAGCCAAGCTAAGGTCAAAGCCAAATGTGTGTGTTGATCCAGCTCGATGGGTACCCAAGCCTGGGCTAGCAAGGGTGGGGCATCTTGATTGCCAGTCCCAGCAGACAGCATTCCATGAGGGAGAAAGAATCTCACAGATACAATGGAGGTGGTGGGGCATCTTGATTGCCAGTCCCAGCAGACAGCATTCCATGAGGGAGAAAGAATCTCACAAATACAATGGAGGTGCATGACCAGGGAAACGACAATGGGTGTTTGCAGAGCAAAATCCCTCCATCCCTCTACAGATGACCACTCAGGAGTGAGGTCAGTTCTCCCTCTCCCATAAAAATACCTAACTTTTTATTTCTCATCATAAGAGGATTAATGCTCATAATTTTTTTTTTACTAGATCATCAGTTTATTATAAAAGGATATAACTCAGGAATAGGCGATGGAAGAGGTGCATGGGGCAAGGTATGGGGGAAGGGTGGTGAGCTTCCAGGGGCCTGTCTCCCCGTTCCTTCATGTATTCAGCAGCCCAGAAGCTCTCTAAACTCTGTCTTTCTGGGGTTTTATGGAAGCTTCATCACCTAGGCATGGTTGAGTCATAATCTTTTTAATTAAAAAATACTGAAGATTATCAAAGAAAGCAAATGTCATTTAAAATAATGCTGCCACCCTTGGATAACCACTGAGGACATCCTTTCAGATGTCCCTTTGTCCTCCTTCCTCTCCTTCCCCTTTCCCTCCCCTCCTCCTCCTCTGAATCATGATCCTCGAAGAGAGAAATCACGTTTTGGAATCTGGTCCCTTTTCTCACACATTTCCACTGTTTCAGGGTACATCGCCCTCCCTATGGACAGAAGAGCGGGTTCTTTTCTTTTTTAGTGTTTGGAGGGAGGAAATCTTCAGGCAGGGCTGCCTGTAGCTCAGAGCAGGTGAGAAGTGGCAGCTCAAGAGAAAATAGTGCTTGACACATTAGATGTAACTCGCATAATTTGAAGCCACAGTACCAAGAATGGGATGTAACAGAAAGTCTAACTTCATCCAATAAACACACGTTTTGATTCTTTGTGTGCAAATGGCTTACTGGGCACTGGGAGAGGGAGGGAAACCGAGGGGAATAAGGCAGAGTTGCTTCCTTCAAGAAGCTCACCTTCTAGGAGGGGAGAGAATCCCAGACAATGGCACATGCCAGCCGGCGGTAAATGCACAAACCGGGCGCTATGGGGGACACAGGGGAAAAAGCAATTAACATGCAGCTATCGATTAGTTCGTTCTGATATGTTTTCATTTCACAGATAGGAGGGCATCTGCTCTGTTTTGCATTCTGGCCTCCCCTGGATCCCCTCCCGGTTGGTTGCTTTGCTCTCAGTTCCCAGGGTGGGGAACCTCTTCTGCTTTGTGACTTTGCTTGGATTCTCTCCTTTCTCACCCCGTGAACTCCTCCTTCTCATGCTTTTAGGTGTCAAGTATCAATGCCCCCCCCCAAGGCTTTCCCTGGGCTCCCACAGGCTCAGTGCCCTTCTGTCTTGCCAGTTTTCTTCCTATCATGTGGTTACTCTTTCCTTAATTCTGTTACAGAGGGGATCACTACCTGTTCTGTTTGCCTAGCGCTTGGCAAGTGCTCAATTAATACCAGCTGAAGGAATGAGAAATAAGTGAATGTGCCCAATGTGAGAATACACTTGTTGAAAAACAAAATTCAACCGAATACATTTTAAAGATCTTACTGGCTTTAATCAATGCTTCATGAATCGGGCAGCATCCAATCTAGTAGATAGAACAGAGCTCTGAAGAGTGGTACGAGGCAAGAGTTTTTATAGCCAGAAGGGAGCAGGAAGAAGAAAGTTGTACTAGGCAAAAAAAAAAAAGCATGTTGGTTACTCACGGTTACTGTCTTTTAGGGGATGGCATGGGTTTATCAGGTAGATGATGTAACTAATCTGATCAGGCAACTCCTGATTGACTGGTTTAAGGTTCCATTTCTGGGAGAGCCGAAACTGTAATAAAGTTAAGTCTCGGTTTTGGGGATGTGGGGCTTGGCCTCCGTGATTCCATTGGAGTCTGCTATCTAGTTTCTGACACACTCTAATGAGAAAAGGGAGCTGAGACTCGATGTCTTGATTAAGACCAGATAATGGGTGGCTCTGATTAGTTAGCAAAGGGAGATGCTATAGCACTGTGGGATGCTGGACTGGATCCTGCAACAGAAAAAGAACATTAATGGGAAAAGTGGTGAATTCAAATCAAGTCTGTGGTTTAGGGAATAGTACTGTACCAATGTAAATTTTAAGTAGACTCCACACCCAGCGTGGAGCCCAATGTGGGGTTTGAACTCATGACCCTGAGATCATGACCTGAGATCAAGAGTTGGACGCTTAACCAACTGAGGCACCCAGGCGTCCCTAAAATTCTTCATTTTGACACACATACCTTTGTTCTGTAAGATGTTAACATTGGGGGAAATTTGGTGAAGGGGACACAGGAACTCTCTGCAGTATGACTGCAACTTTTCTCTAAGTCTAAAATTATTCCAAAATAAAAACTTCATTTTAAGAAGGAGGGAGATGAGAAGAAGCACAGAAGTCAGCTGGTGGATCTGGTCAGTGGTATAGAAGGTCTCTGAAAGTGTGAATATTGATGTCTTTTTCTTTGTTTTTGTTTTTTTTTTTTAAGATTTTATTTATTTATTTGACAGAGAGAGGAGAGAACAGGCAGGGGGAACGGCAGAGGGAGAGGGAGAAGGAGGCCCCCCGCCGAGCAGGGAGCCCGACGTGGGGCTCGATCCCAGGATCCTGGGATCATGACCTGAGCCGAAGGCAGATGCATAACGACTGAGCCACCTAGGTGCCCCATTAATGTCTTTTTCTGACTTTGTTTAGAACTCCTTCCAGAATGCTGGGATAACTTGGGCTTTCTGTTTCTGGCTCTATGATATTGAATCCAGAAAGGCTTTTCTGTGGATAGTAAACTCATTCATGTTTTGGAGGTATGGGGTAACACTTAGAGAAGGAGCCAGATGGACCACATTGAGCTTTCTCTTCCCTCTTGGGCAGTCACCTCTGAAGTGTCATTCACTTTCAAGGCTGGAAATGAACAAACAAAAAAGTCAGCCACACTCAAGAATATGAGGAAAAATACTAAAAGGTTTTTTTCTTCCCGTTTTATTACCTGATTTTGTATTTTCAAGAGAAATATCGGGTCCCTGTATTTTTAATCACAATTTTTTTAAAGATTTTAATTATTTATTTGAGAGAGAGAGAGAACACATGAACAGGGAGAGGGAGAAGCAGACTTCCTGCTGAGCAGGGAGCCCGACGTGGGGTTTGATCCCAGGACCCCCAGATCATGACCTGAGCTGAAGGCAGACGTTTAACTGACTGAGCCACCCAGGTGCCCCTAATCACAATTTTTAAAAAGAAATATGAAATTCTTTAAATCTTAAAGCCTGATTTGACATTAATTGAATAATGACTAACCCTATTTATCCAAGACTCGCCAAGCACCTTTCTTCAGTCTAGGACATAAAGGTTTTTTTTTTTTTAACTTCTTTTTAATATTTCTTTTTTAAAAAAATTTTTAATTAACATATAAAGTATTATTTGTTTCAGGGGTACAGGTCTGTGATTCATCAGTCTTACACAATTCACAGCGCTCACCATAGCACATACCCTCCCCAATGTCCATCACCCAGCCACCCCATTCCTTCCATCCCCCACCACTCCAGCAACCCTCAGTTTGTTTCCTGAGATTAAGAGTCTCTTATGGTTTGTCTCCCTCTCTGGTTTCATCTTGTTTCATTTTTCCCTCCCTTTGCCTACGATCCTCTGTCTTGTTTCTCAAATTCGTCATATCAGTGAGATCATAGGATACTTGTCTTTCTCTGATTGACTTATTTCACTTAGCATAATACCTCTAGTTCCATCCACGTCATTGCAAATGGCAAGATTTCATTTTTGATGGCTGCATAATATTCCATTGTATATATATATATATATATATATATATATATATATATATACACCACATCTTTTTTTTTTATTTTATTTATTTATTTGAGACAGAGAGAATGAGAGAGACAGAGAGCACATGAGAAGGGGGAGGGTCAGAGGGAGAAGCAGACTACCTGCCGAGCAGGGAGCCCGATGCGGGACTCGATCCCGGGACTCCAGGATCATGACCTGAGCCGAAGGCAGTCGCTTAACCAACTGAGCCACCCAGGCGCCCTATACCACATCTTCTTTATCCAATTATCTGTTGATGGACATCTAGGCTCTTTCCATAGTTTGGCTGAGGTGGACAATGCTGCTATAAACACTGGGGTGCAGGTGCCCCTTCGGATCACTACGTTTGTATCTTTGGGGTAAATACCCAGTAGTGCAATTGCTGGATCATAGTTTAGTTCTTTTTGCAACTTTTGAGGAACCTCCATACTGTTTTCCCGAGTGGCTGCACCAGCTTGCATTCCCACCAACAGTGTAGGAGGGTTCCCCTTTCTCTGCATCCTTGCCAACATCTGTTGTTTCCTGACTTGTTAATTTTAGCCATTCTTTTTTTTTTTTTAAGATTTTATTTATTTATTTGACAGAGAGAGAGAGCACAAGTAAGCAGAGGGGCAGGCAGAGGGAGAGGGAGAAGCAGACTCCTTGCTGAGCAAAGTGCCTGATGCAGGGCTCAATCCCAGGACTCCGAGATCATGACCTGAGCTAAAGGCAGACACTTAACCAACTGAGCCACCCATGCGCCCCAATTTTAGCCATTCTGACTGGTGTGAGGTGGTATCTCATTGTGGTTTTGATTTGTATTTCCCTGATGCCAAGTGATGTTGAGCACTTTTTCATGTGTCTGTTGGCCATTTGGACGTCTTCTTTGCAGAAATGTCTGTTCATGTCTTCTGCCCATTTCTTGATTGGATCATTTGTTCCTTGGGTGTTGAGTTTGATAAGTTCCTTAAAAATTTTGGATACTAGCCCTTTATCTGATATGTCGTTTGCAAATATCTTCTCCCATTTTGTTGGTTGTCTTTTGGTTTTGTTGACTGTTTCCTTCGCTGTGCAAGAGTGTTTTAAAAGTCTCAAAAAAAAAAGGGCACCTGGGTGACTCAGTCAGTTAAGCCTCTGACTCTTGATTTTGGCTCAGGTCATGATCTCAGGGTTGTGAGATCAAGCCCCATGTCAGGCTCTACACCCAGCGGGGAGTCTGCTTAAGATTTTCTCTCTCGGGGCGCCTGGGTGGCTCAGTTGGTTGGGCGACTGCCATCGGCTCGGGTCATGATCCTGGAGTCCCTGGATCGAGTCCTGCATTGGGCTCCCTGCTCGGTGGGGAGTCTGCTTCTCCCTCTGACCCTCCCCCCTTTCATGTGCTCTCTCTCTCTCATTCTCTCTCTCTCAAATAAATAAATAAAATCTTTAAAAAAAAAAAAAGATTTTCTCTCTCCCTCTCCCTCTGCCCCTCCCCCTGTGCACGTGTGTGCTTTCTCTCTCAAATAAATAAATAAATCTTTTTTAAAAAGTCTCAAAAAATGAGCTTGCAAAATTATTTCCTTTACATTGCAATAATAAATGCAGGTACTGGGGCGCCTGGGTGGCTCAGTCGTTAAGCGTCTGCCTTCGGCTCAGGTCATGATCCCAGGTTCCTGGGATCGAGTCCCACATCGGGCTCCCTGCTCAGCAGGAAGCCTGCTTCTCCTTCTCCCACTCCCCCTGCTTGTGTTTCTGCTCTCACTGTCTCTCTCTCTGTCAAATAAATAAATAAAAATATTTAAAAAAATAAAAATAAAAATAAATGCGGGTACTATACTTGTCTAAGCATATTTTGCAAAGTCAAGCTATACCATAATCAGATCATAGTGTCAAAACTTATGACTCATTTTGTTAATGCCTGTTTTTTTCTTCTCTTATCTAACTTGTAATCATTATCAGCTTAGCCATGGCCAATGATTAATTATTAACCGCTTTGATGGAGCGCAGTGGAGCTTGAATGTCTAACAAGTCCTTCTCAAGCAAGCCATTGGAAGGGACCAAGAAGAACTGTCAAGTTTCCAGGCCTACTTGCCTTCCATTGGGTCAGTTTCTCTCCTGTAGTACATGCTAAAATCACCTGTGCCCACAGACACCATCTCAATCCAAAGAGAGATTCTAATCCCTGGGGATATGCAATAGGCTCTTGACCATAGATGACTTTGTGTGAAGCCTACAAGATCAAGATCACTACTCTATTAGACTGTGAGCATGGTGAGGACTGAGCAGGAAAAATGGAGGTCAACACTCAGAAAATTACATTCAAAAGGCTCTCCTTTGAACAGAGCAACAGTTCAGTTAGGGGAATTTGGTTATAATGAGTATTTTGTGAGGAATTACTCACGCAGGCTCTGAAGCATCAACAATCTCTTGCAACAAAGAAGGCTTGAAATGAATAGGGGAAGGGTAGAAAATTGTCATCTGAAAAAATGCACAACAACGGCCACCACTAGGGTGTTCAACCATCTTGGTTTGCCTGGGACTGTCCCGATTTGGGCACTGATAAGTCCTGCATTCCAGGAAACCATGAGCCCCGGGCAAAGTAGGCTAGTTGGTTGCCCCCACTACTACCTGTTTTATGGACAGTGCAAGGATTTAGAAGGTGTTTGCTACCCAATGGTGCACAAGACAGCTGGTCACCCTGTGCTTATCCCTGGCACAAAAAGCCAGGTACTGTGATGCTGAGGGTAGCTGCTGCAAGAACACGGCCCCAGAGGAGAAAAATGTGGGTATGGAATGAGCTGGTATATTGGATGCACAACAGCCAAGTCAACAACGCAGTGCTAATGTTAACGAGATATCAAGATAGGAAATAGCTTTATTTTAAGGAAGGCTCCTTCCCCCCCCCCCCACTTCTGGGTTGTGAGTTTGAGCCCCACATTGGGTGTATAAAGAATGCTCCTTTGAAGCATTCACCAACAAGGCATTTAACCCGTATACTGAAGCCAGGAGGCTTCTGGCCTGACTTTTCATCCATTTTCTCAGAAAGGGCCATAGTTAATGTTTGACTGTTCTTTATAGCAATTTCTGGCTAACCAAGTTGACATTTTCCTTTCTCTTCAGGCAGTGGAGACGTAAGAGATGGAATTAATTTCGTGGCGTTTATTGCAGGGGCTGCATAGATGCTGTCAGTAGGCTTTTAAAAAGTCTCTTAAAAGTCATACGTGCTGGGCGCCTGGGTGGCTCAGTTGGTTAAGCGACTGCCTTCGGCTCAGGTCATGATCCTGGAGTCCCTGGATCGAGTCCCGCATCGGGCTCCCTGCTCGGCAGGGAGCCTGCTTCTGCCTCTGACCCTCCCCCCTCTCATGTGCTCTCTCTCTCATTCTCTCTGTCTCAAATAAATAAATAAAATCTTTAAAAAAAAAAAAAAAGTCATACGTGCTCATTATAAAAATTCAAGCAGTATAGAATGTAAAAAGTAGAAAGGAAAAGCCGTATCTCACCCTCAAGCTACCCTCAGGTTTGCTGGACATATATTAACGTATGTATTTCTTTAATGAAAGGAGTTATATGTAGTAAACATAGCCTAATTCTTTCACTTAATATATCATGGCCAACTTCCTATGTCAATAATACAGAACTAGCTCATCCTTTTTTTAAAAAAAAGATTTATTTATTTAGGGGCTGTGTCTCTCTCTGTCAAATAAATAAAATCTTTTTTTTTTAAGATTTTATTTATTTATTTGAGAGAGAGAATGAGAGACAGAGAGCACGAGAGGGAAGTGGGTCAGAGGGAGAAGCAGACCCCCCGCTGAGCAGGGAGCCCGATGTGGGACTCGATCCCGGGACTCCAGGATCATGACCTGAGCCGAAGGCAGTCGCTTAACCAACTGAGCCACCCAGGTGCCCCAAATAAATAAAATCTTTAAAAAAATGTATTTATTTATTTGAGAGAGAGAGACAGAGAGAGCGAGCAGTGGGAGGGGCAAAGGGAGAAGGAGACAAGGCAGACTCCTCACTGAGCAGGGAGCCCGACTCAGGGCTGGATCCCAGGACCCCAAGATCATGACCTGAGCCGAAATCAGGAGTCAGACGCTTAACCAACTGAGCCACCCAGGTGCCCCCTTGCTCATCCTTTTTGATGACTGCATAATTTTCCCATATTCTGGGTATACCTGACCAATTCCCTACTGATGGAGACATAAGCCATGTAACATTTTTGCTCTTATCAGCAATGCTACAATAAATGCCTCTTTTTTTTTCCACATCTGTCCCATTATTTCCTCTGTATAAATTCTTAAAAGTGGAATTGCTGAATGAAAGGTGTTCAGTTAGGTCTGGATTGTGAGAGATACATAAACCTGAATTCATTTTGTGGGGTTCATTTTGAGACTACATTAAAACTTCTTAATGAGGCCAAAAGAAAATATGATTGGCAGTCAACATGATGTAGTAGAAAAAGTAGCAGACTGGGAGCCAAAATTCCCTGGTTCCAGTCCTTATACACCCCCAATCTGTCTGACCTCTGACAATTCCCTTAAGCTTTCTGACTCTTGTCTCCCACTGTATCTTGTCTCATGCATCTTCCAAATAACTGACAGAGTCATTTTGTACAATGTATGACCCCCTGTTTAAATCCGTTAGAAATTCACCATTGCCTTCAGGCTGCAGCTGGATTCCTTTCTAGCTCCCTAGCAGCCTGCCTTTCTAGCTTGCTCTCCTTCCACATGCCCCGCCAGACCTTTGATCCAGCTGCCAACATCTCCTTGTATCATTTTCAAGGCTTAGAGTTTAACATGCCTCCAGGCTTTGGTTGAGATTGTTCCCTTCTTCTAGAATACCTGGTTCCCACTTCTCTGACCTGTTAACGCCTACTCATTCTTCAATAAATATCCTGGGCTTCTTGCCTCCTTGGAAGCATTTCCTGATGCCTCCAAATTGAATGGATATCTCTCCTTTTGGCTTTTGTGGACATAACGTATTACCCTATGTGTCCTCTGTATCACTAATCATACTGCATTATAATGGCTGTTTTGTCTGGTTCACATCCCTCTTTGGGGGGGCAGAAACCATGACCTATTCATCCTTGAGTCCCCAGTATCTATCACAGTGTCTGACACAAGTAGGTGTCTGCTGAATCCTTGTGGAATAAAACAAGTGATCTGACAAATAAGTGATTAGATTCAGTGATACAAGATTCTGTGGTTTTATGAGAATTAAAAGTTGTAGGGTGCCCCAGAGCAACCACTAAAGGAATAACTCAAAATAAGAGTGATGGGACGCTTGGGTGGCTCAGTTGGTTAAGCATCTGCCTTCAGCTCAGGTCATGAACTAGGGTCCTGGGATTGAGTCCCTCACTGGGCTCCTTGCTCAGCGGGGAGCCTACTTCTCGCTCTGCCTGATTCTCTCTCTCTGACAAATAAATAAATACAATCTTAAAAAAAAAAACAAACCTAAAATAAGATGGTGAAAAACAAACGAACCAAAGAATTAAAATGGCACACTAGAAAATATCCATTTAACATAAAAGAAGTCAGTAAAGGAGGAACAGAGGAATAAAAAAGACAGGAGACATAGAGAAAACAAATAGCAAAATGGCAGGTGTAAATCCAATCACATCAATAATCACATTAAATATAAATGGATTAAATGCTCCAATCAAAAAGCAGAGATTATCAGACCGGGCTGGGGGTGGGGGGAAGATCTAACTACATGCTGCCTACAAAGACATGTTAGATTCAAAGACACAAATAGGTTGAAAAGAAAGAGATGGGGGGCGCCTGGGTGGCTCAGTTGGTTAAGCGACTGCCTTCGGCTCAGGTCATGATCCTGGAGTCCCTGGATCGAGTCCCTGGATCAAGTCCCTGGATCGAGTCCCGCATCGGGCTCCCTGCTCAGCAGGGAGTCTGCTTCGTCCTCTGACCCTATCCCCTCTAATGTGTTCTCTCTCTCTCATTCTGTCTCTCTCAAATAAATAAATAAAATCTTTTAAAAAAAAAAAAGAAAAGAAAAAGATGGAAAAATATATACCAGGCAAACATAAGAGAGCAGGAGTGGCTCTCCTAGTGTTGAATAAAATAGACTTTAAGACAAAAAACATTACTAGAGACAAAGAGGGACCTTTTATCATGATGAAAGGGTCAATCCAATAGGAAGTTACAACATTTATAAACAGAGATGCGTCTAACCACAAAAGTAGAAGAGAAGAGTAGAATGAGTTGTATGTGTTTTCAGAAGCATGCCTTTGGAACCTCTTCAAGTTCTTTACCTGATGGCCTCCTCTCTATTCCATTCTAAGGTATCATCGTGCACAGGTGCACTGTAGTGGTGGTTTTGATGCAGAAAAGACATCACAGTAGCATCAGTAGGAAACAGCCTAAGGGAGGAGGCACCATCATTTTTAGGTGGTGTGGTGGGGGATGCTCAAGAGCCCGTTCTTAACATCAGCATCTCTGATCTCCACACTTTCGTTCCCTTCTCCTCTTCTTAGGTCTCTGTTCCCTCCGTTACTCTCTCTCTCTCGCCATACCTCACTTCTTATTAGTTCTGGTCTTGATGCCACCAACCTTCCATTTTCTGCATCGAATTTGTACCTTTTCTACTTTAATTCCTGTCCCACTCTCGGATGGACAGTACCATCTTCTGGTGTGACTGGAAGTCCTAATTTAAATGATTGTCTTACAGTTCCCCTATCCTTCTCCAACTTCTAAGGAAGTGGACTCCCAAGAAGAATTCTATGAGGGGGTTGAGGATTCTCTGAGTGGGTTGCAAATTGGAAAAGTCCAGAGTGGACTAAACAGTCCTATCTAAGAAAAAGAACCTGCAAAGTACAGGTACAGGGGGTTGGGGCAGGTGCTTGGGACCCTGGAGCCAGCTTGGCCAGCGAGGGCTCAGGGGAGAAATAAAGAGGAGATTCAGGAAAGTGTCAAGGGTGTATAAGGAGAAGAGATGCAAAGCAAGAGAACATTTAGAAATTTTGCTCTAGGATGAGTCAGATAACCATCTCCTCCTAAAGCTTCAATTAAAGAAAAAATACATTACTTACTATTGGAGTTGGGTTTGTTGTCTTTGTTTTTTATTTTCGTTTTTGATGTTATTATGTGCCAAAACCAGCCTGAAGGTGGTCAAATGTAGAAGCAAGGGTGGGCCACACTGAGACTAGGTAGTCAGTTTGACCCTTCAGCGAATCAGCTTAACACGCCAACGACTACTGGCTGAGCATTTACCAGCTCTGCATAGTTACAGGGTTTCCAAAATGAATGAGACACTGTGCCTGCCCTCAAGGAATTTATGGGCTGGTGAGAGAGACAGACATATTAATACATAATGATATAATATGTTAAGTGCCTCATAAGAAGGAAGATCTGGGTACACTGGGAACTCAGAGACTTCTGGCCCAGCGTGGGGAGCCCAGGAAGGCATGCAGACAAATGACCCCTGTGCTCGGGTGACCGGATGAGGAAGGAAATGAGCCAAGTCACAGAAGTGCAAAGCAGGGTAGTGCTTCCTGGAAACTAAAAGCAGTTCATTGTCAACAGAACATACCTTGCATGGGTTCTATTCTTACCCTACCTTACTTCCCTCCCTCCTTCCTCCCTCCCTCCCTTCCTTCCTTCCTTCCCTCCTTCCTCCTCACATTCATCCACTCACCTATGAGGATTCATTCCATGCCCTCTGTGTTCAAAATGTGCTGCTAGGAGCCAGGAATAAAACAGGGGAGAAACAAACCTACCCATTGCCCTCATGGAACTAATCATACAAACGGAAATATAATTTCCACCTGTGTTAAGTGCTCTGCAAGAGAAGTCCAGGTAGGGGTTGCCAGATAACAATGCCCAGTTAACTTCGAATTTCAGACAAACAACAAATCATTTTTTTTTAAAGATTTTATTTATTTATTCATGAGAGACAGAGAGAGAGAGGCAGAGGGAGAAGCAGGCTCCCAAGGAGCAGAGAGCCCAATGCGGGACTCGATCCCAGGACCCTGGGATCATGACCTGAGCCGAAGGCAGACGCTTAACCATCTGAGCCACCCAGGCGCCCCAACAAATCATTTTTTTAAAGTATAAGTATATCCCACGCCACATTTGGGACATACTTATACTAAAACATTCATTTGTCTGAAGTTAGAGTTAACAGGGAGGGCATTCCGTATTTATTTTTGTTGGCTAAACGTGGCCACCATCAGCCCGAGATACCATGAGATCACCTGGTGGAAGGCCGGGTCTGGGGCAGAGCGGGGGAGGTGGTCGGAGACTATGTGAGTGAAATCTATAGAACAGAAGCCTTTTCCTAAGAGAGGAGTCCGGGAAGGGAACAGCAGGAATGGGAGCAGCAAGCAGCCTGGATAGAGAGAAGCCCCCCCTCCCCCGGGGCGGTTGAGGACAGAGATTTAATTCACTGGGACATCGAGAGAGGAGAAGCAATTGAAAAATGAATAAATAGATCACATTTTTAAGGAGGGTGCTATAAATGTCAAGTACAGTGACTCAGGTTATTGATTCTAGAAGATTAGTCAAGGGGGGCTGTACGCCGGACTCACTCAGCCCTTCTGTTGCCAGATATCAAATAACTCAGATGAGGAGGCTGGGAAGTGGGTGGCCCAGGATTCTGAAACCATGCAGAGTCATCCGTCAGGGTGTGGGACTTGGCCTGTAAACATGCATCCACAGACAGTTTCAAAAACTGGAAAGGGTTCTGGGAGGTCAGTTTGTTTCTGCCTGAATATAAAGTGCAGCCTTAACCAATCTGAGACACCACTGGGAAACCTTTCAGTAAAGGAAGCAAGTTTTCTTGGCCGTATGGCTGGAAGGCCCCGGTGAAGAGGACGAGTGAGCAGGACCCCTGGGTGGCTCAGTTGGTGGAGCGTCTGCCTTCGGCTCAGGTCATGATCCCAGGGTCCTGGGATCGAGCCCCACATTGGGCTCCCTGCTCAGAGGGGAGCGTGCTTCTCCCTCTGCAGCTCCCCCTGCTTGTTCTCTCGCTCTCTGTCTCTCTGACAAATAAATAAGTAAAATCTTAAAAAAAAAAAAAAAATAGAGAGGATGAGTGAGTGTCCTGGACCCGACCTGCTGCTAAAACCATAGGGTGGCAGGTGGCTGAAAACCCAGTAACTATGTATCCGGCCAATTGCCTGGAGCAGTGGTTCTCAGCCAGGGACGATTTGGCCCCAGGGGACATTTGGCAACGTCTGGAGACATTCTTTTTTTTTTTTTTTGAGAGAGAGATAGAGACAGAGAGAGACAGAGATAGAGGCAGGTGGGGTGGGCAGAGGGAGAGAGAGAGAGACTCCCAACAAGACTCCCCGCTGGGTGCGGAGCCCACTTGGGGCTCAATCTCAAAACCCTGAAATCATGACCTGAGCCGAAATCAAGAGTCCGAGGCTTCACCGACTGCACCACCCAGGCATCCCTGGAGATATTCTTAATTGTCACAACTGGGGTTGAGGGCATGCTGCTGGTATCGAAGCGAGGGACACCGTTAAACCTGCGATGCACAGGTCAGCCCCCCTCCTCCCCAACAAAGATTTATTTGGCCCCAAATGTCAATGATGCTCAGGGCGAGAAATCCTAGTGTGGATGCACTGACGTGGGGAGGAGGGGAAACGTCATTCTGAATCCAACGACAGGAACTAAGTCCTGTGCCTCCTTCTAATGGTATCATGGATGGAAGGGTCTTTGAAATACTCTTAAAGTCCCCCGTTGAACCACTGTTACGGCAGAAGTAGCCAGGTTCTAACACGAAGGCTGAAGAAGCCAGGGCAGGAGGATGTGGAGGGCGGGAGGGGGCATAAAAGGGAGCTTCTCTTTACACACCTGCCGTGGCCTGCCTCATCACTGAACCACTGAACAGCCTGACCTTGGCTTTCACACAACCTCCTCTGGTACATCTTCGTTGTAGCCTTAAAAAAGATCACCGTAACTTCTCACCTCAAATAGGCCCGAAAAGATGCCACTTTGGGAGAATATATGTGGGGAAAGCCACCCCCATGCCTCACTCTCCTTCCTACCCCACACCCTCTCCTCAACCCCCCACTCCAGCTGCAGCAAGTGGGTCTTCTACATGGGGGGATGCCCCAGCATCATGGAGCCAACTTGGGGTTCTTTCTGTGTGTTTTTCTTTTTTTTTTTTTAGTTTCAGGTGCAAGACTAGCACAGAGAAAACCTAACACTCCTGTATCTACTGTCCAGATTTGGCTCCTGCAAAGGTCTTTACTTCACATCCATTATAAAAAAACAAAAACAAAACAAAAACACCTTAAAAATGCATCTGCAGATCCCTCTTTTTTTTTTCTCAAAGATTTTATTTATTTGAGAGAGAGAGAGAGCACATGAGCCGGGGGAGGGGCAGAGAGAGAGGCAGAGGGAAAAGCAGACTCCCCGCGGAGCAGGGATCCAGATGCGGGGCTCGATCCCAGGACCCTGGGATCATGACCTGAGCCGAAGGCAGACGCTTAACCAACTGAGCCACCCAGGTGCCCCTGAAGATCCCTCTTTAGTCCCCTTCCTTTCTTTTTTTTTTTTAAAAGATTTTATTTATTTATTCATGAGAGACAGAGAGAGAGACAGAGGCAGAGGGAGAAGCAGGCTCCCCGCCGCGGGGAGCCCGATGCGGGACTCGATCCCAGGACCCTGGGATCATGAACTGAGCCGAAGGCAGACGCTTAACCGACTGAGCCACCCAGGCGTCCCAGTCCCCTTCCTTTCTAAAAGTGACTCCTGTATCCTTCTTATCCACATGCTTATGTTTTTACTGTATGGTGTATATATCCATAAACGATATGGGATATCACACTGTACATATCTTCTTGCCACTTGTTTTTGCCACTAAACATTACGTTTTCAGGACTTACGCACATCGACACATGTAGACCAATTCTTTTTTTTTTTTTTTTGAACTGCCCAGAGTATTTATAGTATGTGAATATACCACAAATTCTTCACCCAATGTCCTATTGGTAATATCTGGGTGGTTTTTCGATTTTTCACTATTAGCAAATACTGCTCTCATGGTCATCCTGGGATGTATCTTTTTGGGCCCAGGAGTGAGAGTTGAGGCACGGTATTTATCTAGAAGTGGAAGGGCTAAGCAGAGAGTATGCACATCTTCAGTTTTAGTAAACACTGTCAAATTGTTATCCGGCTGTGATTGTACAAATTTACATCCCTCCCAGCAGGGCTCGAGTAGCTGTCTTTTTTAATATCCACCCGAACAACCCTCAGCTCTCAAGATTATTAAAAGTTTGCCAGTCTGGGGGCACCTGGGTGGCTCAGTCGTTAAGCGTCTGCCTTCGGCTTGGGTCATGATCCCGGGGTCCTGGGATCGAGCCCCGCATCGGGCTCCCTGCTCAGCGGGAAGCCTGCTTCTCCCTCTCCCACTCCCCCTGCTTGTGTTCCCTCTCTGGCTATCTCTCTCTCTGTCAAATAAATAAATAAAATCTTTAAAAAAAATAAAAAATAAAAAAATAAAAGTTTGCCAGTCTGATATTTGTTATTTTATTTTTGCATTTTCCTGATTACCAATGAGGTTAAACATCCTTTTATATGTTAATTGGATATTTGAATTTCCTCTTCAGGGACCCCTCAGTTCATATCATTTTGCCGTTTTTTTTTTTTTTTCCCTACCATGTTGTTATTTTCAGGGCATTCTTTATGTTTGGTTCCTGATCATAGGTGTATTTGTGTGTGATAAATATCTTCTCTCAGTCTGGCCTGTCTTTTTTTTTTTTTTTAAACATTTTAGAGATAATTGTACTGTACATGCAGTTGTTAAGAAATAATAGAGAGATCTCTCTTTTTTAAGATTTTATTTATTTATTTGAGAGAGAGAGAATGAGAGATAGAGAGCACGAGAGGGAAGAGGGTCAGAGGGAGAAGCAGACTCCCTGCTGAGCAGGGAGCCCGATGCGGGACTCGATCCCGGGACTCCAGGATCATGACCTGAGCCGAAGGCAGTCGCTTAACCAACCGAGCCACCCAGGCGCCCCGAGATCTCTGTCTATCTTTAACCCATTTTCACCCAGTGGTAGAATTTTGCATAACTATGGTACAATATCAAAAGGAGAAGATTGACATTTATCCAATATGTTGATATTATTCAGAATTCCCCAGATTTACAAGTACTGTGTATATGTATTAGTGTGTGTGTATTAAAACTATACAATTTTTTTGAGATTTATTTATTTGACAGAGAGAACATGCACGTGTGGGGTGGGAAGGCAGAGGGGAGAATCCTCAAGCAGACTCCATGCTGAATGCGGAGCCCCACACAGGGCTTGATCTCATGACCCATGAGGTCATGACCTGAGCCAAAACCAAGAGTCAGTCGTTAAACTGAGCCACCCAGGTGCCCCAATTTCATTGATTTTTTTTTCTATTGTTTTGATGTTTTGGTTTTACTGATTCTGCTCTTATTTTTATTATTTCCTTCCTTCTGCCTTCTTTGGGTTTATTTTGATACTCTTTGATTTCCTTGAGATAGGAACTTAGATTACTGATCTGAGAACTTTCTCTTTTCTAGCATATTTAATGCTATAAATTTCCCTCTCTCTACTATCTTAGCTGCATTCCATATATGTTGATATATTATATTTTAATTTTCATTGGTTTTTTTTTTTAATTTCCTTTGAGATTTCTTTTTTGAACCAAGGATTATTTAGAAGCATATTGTTTAATTTCCAAGTGTTGAGAGATTTCTCTGTTATATTTCTGTTGATTCCATTATGTTCAGAGAACATAACTTGTATGATTTCAATTGTATTAAATTTGTTAAATTTGGTTTTTGGGCCAGGATGTGGTCTATCTTGATTAATGTTCCATGGGCACTTAGGGGAAAAGTGCATTCTACTGTTGTTGGGTGGAGTGTTCCAGAAATATCAGTTACATTGAGTTAGTTGATAGAGCTCTTCACTTTTTCTATATCTTTGCTGATTTTCTGTCTAGTAGTCCCATCAGTGGGTGGGACTGACAGTGGAGTGTTGAAGTCCCCAACTATAACTGTGGATCTGTCCATCCTTTACACTTTGTCAGTCTGCTTCGCATATCTTGAGGCTTTATTGTTTGGTGCATAAATAGGATTGCTGTATCTTCTTGATGGACTGACCCTTTTATAATTATATAATGTCCCTCTTGTAATTTTCTGTGCTCTGAAGTCTACTTTATCGGATATTAGTATAGCCATTCCTTCTGTCTTTCGATTAATATTTGTATATTTTTTGTCATCTTACTTTCAATCCGCCTATGCTATTATATTTTAAGTGAGTTTTTGTAGATAATATATTGCTGGATCATGTTTTTCTATTCACTCTGCCAATTTTGGGGGGCTTTTTTAGTTGATATATTTAGACCATTTACATTTAAGATAATTATTGATGTGTTAGGGCTTAAGTGTGAACCCAACTTTGCTAAGAATCATTACATTCTTCACTGCTCTGCACTCACAGTTAAAAACAAACAAACATCAGTTTCACTTAAGAATGTTCTTGATGGGTGACTCAGTCAGTTAAGCATCCGACTTCAGCTCGGGTCATGATCTTGGGGTCCTAGGATCGAGCCCCGCAT
>NC_058407.1:149230095-149249035 GCF_002201575.2 Neomonachus schauinslandi
CCGATGCGGGACTCGATCCCGGGACTCCAGGATCATGACCTGAGCCGAAGGCAGTCGCTCAACCAACTGAGCCACCCAGGCGCCCTCAAATAAATAAATAAAATCTTAAAAAAAATATTCTGGATAATGGGATGGGAAATACATGTAAAGCACTTTTGTGTATACTGAAGGAAAAACACTGCAATTGTTTGAACAGAACTAGCTGCTTTTTTTTTTGTATAGAGTGCCATTTTTACTTAAAAGAGTAACCGACAATTTTGAAGGCTTGGGTGTTTGCCAGACAATTTCTCAAAAGTGAATGAAGTGAGCCTGTCACTTCAAGGAAAACAACTGAGAGTATTTGTTGCTAGTGATAACACTTGAGCTTTCAATAGATGATGAGGGTTTTGGAAAACTTGCATCTGTTGCCATGAGCTTGACAGCTTCCCAGTACATGACTTCTCAGACGAGATTGGTAGTAATGTGAACTAATGTGATTTTTCTGACAAAATGTGTCAACATTTAGAGATTAGCATAACTCAATGAATCAGTATTTTCTAAATGACCACCGTATGATATTATAAAATTATGCCTGGTTAAAAGATCTCTTCAAAGAGTAAGGTAGACCAATGGATTTTCATGTAACAGAGTATAAGAAGTTCATTGATACAGTTTCAGAATCCACATTGCAACTAACTTTGAAGATACTACTTCTTGAGTTTTGGTCTAGCAGAAAATAATAATATCCACAATAATCTGGAAAGGTTATTAAAACTACAGTAGCGCAACCTAAGTGTCCATTTACTGACGAATGGATAAAGAAGATGAAGTATATATTTGTACAATGGAATACCACTCAGCCACCAAAAAGAATGAAATCTTGCCACTGGCAACGTCACTGATGGAACTAGAGAGTATCATGCTAAGTGAAATAAGCCAGTCGGAGAAAGGCAAATACCATATGATTTCACTCATATATGGAATTTAAGAAACAAAACAAATGAACAAAGGGTGAAAAAGAGAGAGAGACAAACCAAGAAGCAAACTCTAGCTATAGAGAACACACTGATGGTGACCAGAGGGCAGGTGGGTGGGTGGGGGGATGGGTGAAACAGGTGATGGGGATTAAGGAGTGCATTTGTCGTGATGAGCACCAGGTGATGGATGGAAGTGTTGAATCACTATATTGTACACCTGAACTAATATTACACTGTATGTTACCTAACTGGATTTAAATAAAAACTTTTTTTAAAAGGCTCTTAAATTACTTCTCTTTGCTAACATATCCGTATAAGATTGGATTTTCTTTATGTGCTCCAACCAAAACAATATAACACAACAGACTGAATGTAGAAGCAGATATGAAAATATAGCCAGACATTAGGGAGATTTGCAAAAATGCAATACAGTGCCACTCATTGAGGTTTTTTTTGTTTTGGAAAACAGAGGTTTTTTTTTTTTAATTAAAAATATGTTATTTATGTTAACATGTAATGATTTTGTAGCAATTATTTTTAAATGAATTAATCTTTCTAAAAGTTCTCAGTTTTAGTTTATTTATATAATAAATATTGATAGATGTATAAACAAAAGTTCTTTGGGTCCTCAATAATTATTTTAAAAGGTTGAGAACGATTGATGTATGGCCTGAAACAGGGATATAATTTTTTATTTTATTTTTTCTCACGTAAATCATTAGTTTCCCAGTACTGGGGAATAGTCTACCCTGTCTCTGATTTATAATGTCACCTCCTGCCTTTAGCACATTTCCATATGCATGCATGCCTAGACTCTTCTTTGTTATGTTTTTCTATTTGTCCGTCTATATGTCAGTTCCATAGTATCTTAATTACTGTTGCATAATATTATCTTGCTATCGGGGGAGAATTAACCATTTATGATACAAGTCTTCCCACCCATGACCATGGTACATATTTCATCTATTTGGGTCTTCTCTTTATGTTCTCCAATAAACTTTCATCACTTTCTCCCCAAAGATTTCACATATTTTGTTAAGTTTATTCCTACAAGAACTTTGTAGTTTTATTTGCTGTTGTGATTTTTTAATTGAAATTTTTAATTAATTGTTATGGGAGTATAGACATCTTACGGATTTGGGGGGCTATTAATCTTATAACCAGCAACTTTACTAAACTCTTTTTATTATAGATGCTCTTGAATTTTCTTTGTGGATAATCACACAATCTGCAAATTAACACTATTTTGTTTCTTTCTGTTTCTTATACTTTTTTTTCCTCATCTTATTGCACTAGCTTAGCCTTCAAGTGTAATTTTTTTTTTCTTACGATTTTATTTATTTATTTGACAGAGAAAGACACAGCGAGAGAGGGAACACAAGCAGGGGGAGTGGGAGAGGGAGAAGCAGGCTTCCCGCTGAGCAGGGAGCCTGATGTGGGGCTCCATTCCAGGACCCTGGGATCATGACCTGAGCTGAAGGCAGATGCTTAACGACTGAACCACCTAGGCGCCCCCAAGGGTAATGTTAATAGTGGTGATGTTGCACTTCATCAAATGCCATACTTGCTGAATCTGAATTCCTGATGATGAAGAAGGGTGTCTGTTATAGGGTTCTTTAGGTGTGCTATTAAGGTGGTGTTGCATGGTGGAAGAGGTAGTCTAGCATGGTGGTTAAGAGCGGGGCTTTGGGAGTCACATGATCTGAGTTCACATCATAGTAGTGTCTTGTTCCAACTCTGGAATCTTGGCAATCATCTGATTTCTTACAGCCTTGGTTACTCCACTTGTAAAAACAGAATAAAAATAGGGGTGCCTGGGTGACCCAGTCGATTAAGCGTCTGACTTTTGGTTTCAGCTCAGGTCATGATCTCATGGGTGGTGGGATTGAGCCCTGTGTCTGACTTGGAGCTCAGCGGGGAGTCTGCTTGAAGATTCTCTCCCTCTGCCCCTCCCTTGATTCATGCTTGTTTTCTCTCTCTCAAATGAATAAATAAATCCTTAAAAAAACAATAAAAATAGAAACTTATGATATTTTTTGTGAAGATGATATAAAATAAACATTAGTTTTTATTTTGAAGCCCTCTACTTTGGAGAGGACAATTAGTCTGTTACTGAGTTCCCATTTGCCAGTGGTGGATTTTGTCAAGATAACCGAGTGAATTTTACTGCTCTTTCCCTCGGGTCAGCCATGCAATTATCTCTTCAATCTTATGTTCAAGTTCAAGGTAGTATATGTGTCTCTTCTATAAATATTAATCTCTTTGTGGAGATCCCTTGAAAGGAAGCAAAATATTGGGATAAAGCAAACTTAAAATACTTTTTCCTAAACACATACCACTTGACAAGTCAGCATCAACTCGAAAGACTGAATTTGGAAATTCATTTGGCGTTTTGGAAAGGCCCTTTGGCAATATTTAACAATATTTTAAATGAACCTCTCCTTCGCCCCAGGAATTTCCCTTTTAGGGATCTGTGTCTGCACACCTTTGCACGAATGCATGAAGCTCTCTATAATGGAATTTCATTATGGCGTTGTATCTAGTAATGAAATTGTGGAAACAATCCGATGTCCATCAATAGGGAAGTGATCAAACTTTGGTAGAGCTTTTTGTTTTTGAACTTTTTCTTTCTTTTTTTAAGATTTTACTTATTTATTTGAGACAGAGCGAGAGCACAGAGGGAAAGGGAGAGGGAGAAGCAGACTCCCTGCTGAGTGGAGAGTCCGACTCCAGGCCCTTTCCCAGGACCCTGAGACCATGACATGAGCCGAAGGCAGACACTCAACTGACTGAGCCACCCAGGTGCCCCAAACTTTTTCTTTTTCTTTAAGATTTTATCCATTAGGGGCGTCTGGGTGGCTCAGTCGTTAAGCGTCTGCCTTTGGCTCAGGTCATGATTCCAGGGTCCTGGGATCGAGCCCCACATTTGGCTCCCTGTTCAGCAGGAGGCCTGCTTCTCCCTCCCCCACTCCCCCTGCTTGCATTCCCTCTCTCGCTGGGTCTTTCTCTGTTAAATAAATAAATAAAATCTTTAAAAAAAAAAAAGATTTTACCCATTAATTTTTTTGAGAGATAGAGTGAGCAAGAGAGAGCACAAGCTGGGGGAGGGGCAGAGGAAGAGGGAGAAGCAGGCTTCCCGCTGAGCAGGGAGTCCGATGTGGGACTCGATCCTAGGACCCCAGGATGACCTGAGCTGAAGGCAGATGCTTAACCGACTGAGCCACCCAGGCGCCCTGGTAGAGCTTTAGAGCAAAATACTATGTCGGTATATGGAAAAGACTGCAGTAGATCTATTTTGAAAATCATGGAAAAGATCTTCAAGACATGTCAATTAGGTAAACAAAATAAAACAAAACAAAAAAAACAAGTTACAGAATATGTAGAGTACGATCCCATTTCTGTATAAAACACACCCTAGAACCCTGCACGTGTTCATATATATACATATGCCTGCCCAGCTATCACCAGTGGTTGGTTACATCCAGGAGAGGCATGGGCCTGGAGGAGAGATGTCAAGGGAACGCTCTTCTTTCCTTTTTTAGTATACTTCTAGATTGTTCAAATATTCTACAATGAGAATTAATTCACGTATTGCTTGTGTAATTCCCAAACATCGCTGGGACCCTGAACCAGACCCTCTGGGAAAGACAGAGATGTTTCCTTGCAGGATAGAATCCAATGCCATTGATATTGGCAAGATGCCCCCAGCTCCCCAGCCTGCCCCGAGTGGCAGAGTGACCTTGAGTAGGAACCAGCCTTGAGAGAAAGGGAAAAAAGGCCAGGTCCTACTCGGAGGGACTGCCCAGAGGCATGGGATGATGCTGAGGCCACATCTTCTCTATCTCTAAGGGAAAAAGTCTCTGCCCAGCACATGGACTGAATTGGATGCCTTGATGTCAATACCAAAAACATGAACCCATGAGGTGAGCAGAGATGCTGTTCCTGATGCCTGGGGTTGGAAGTAGGGAGTGAGAAGATGTCTTGGTGGCCACCAGAACCATCCACTGGGTGGCTTTGAGCCCTGTCACCCTCCGTGGGGCAGCCCCCTTTGGAGAAGCAGCCTGGGGGCAGAGGGCTGATCCTGGAAGAAGCTAGTTGCTTTCTACGAAGAGCAGCATGGTGCTGAGTCAAGCTCACATTTCAAGGGCACCTGTGGAAGCAGCCATGACTCACTGTCCCCTCCACTTTCACACCTGGAGGAGGATATCACTGACAGTGAGCAAAGAGAGGTGACTTCCGGGGGCTGGGATGTAGGAGTGTCCTATATTTAAAACAAAAGCCAAGAAACAAAAAAGGTTCTACAGGATTTTGAAATAGCATTTACTGCCTGTGTTCCTAGCTACAGAATTAATCCATGGCATTGATAATAACTGTAGTTTCAGTTATTTTATTGGGCATTTATCCTAAGTCAGACACTGTGCTTTAAACTTTATATACATTATCTCATTTGGTCTTTATAACAATTTGACAACAATTTGACAACAGAAGTCCTAATATTATGTCCATTTTACTGACATGAAAACTGAGAAAGAAATTATAAAACATACAGAAGAGTATCACTCACAATTCCACCTTCCTAAGGTAACCAACATCCTGATGCATGTTTTCTTTTCAGTAATTTCTCCATATATTTTTTCCCATGCAACTAATAATAAACAACTGTTCAATTTTACATATCCCACCTTTTTTTTTACTTGGCACTATATATTGAAACCATATTCCCAACTCATCTATTCTTCAATAACTTGATTTTTTTTTTTAAGATGTTATTTATTTGACAGAGAGAGACACAGCGAAAGAGGGAACACAAGCAGGGGGGAGTGGGAGAGGGAGAAGCAGGCTTCCCACCGAGCAGAGAGCCCGATGCGAGGCTCGATCCCAGGACCCCGGGATCATGACCTGAGCCGAAGGCAGACGCTTAACGACTGAGCCACCCAGGTGCCCAATAACTTGATTTTAACCAGCCCCTGCAGCTGAACATTTGACATTTCTAGTTTTTCACTGTTATAAAGAATGCTGTCATGATTATATACCTAGTGGGCTAAATTCCATGGATTATTCTTCCATGAAAAAACTTAGAAGGCTAAATTCTTTTTTCTATTGAGGTATACTTAACATATAACCTACTATTAGTTTCAGGTGTACAACATAATGACCCAGAATTTGTATATATTGTGAAATGATCACCACACTAATCTAACGCTTGTCACCACACATAGTTATGCATTTTATTATTGTCATGAGAGCTTTTAAGATCTAGTCTCTTAGCAACTTTCAAATGTACAATACGGTATTATTAACTATAGTCACCACGCTGTCCATCACATGTCCAGAACTTCTTTTTCATTTTTTTGAAGATTTATTTATTAGATAAAGAGAGAGTGGGGAGGAGGGGCAGAGGGAGAGTCTCAGGCAGACTCTGCGCTGAGCATGGAGCCCGACCTGGAGCTCCATCTCACGACCCTGAGATCATGACCTGAGCCGAAATCAAGAGTCAGATGCTCAAGTGACTCTACCACCCAGGTGCAGGTATTTATTTTATACCTGGACCTTTGTACCTGTTGACCCCTTTCGCCTGTTTTGGATAAATTAATTTAAAGGAGAATTCTGAGCGTACATGCTTTTCCCTCTATAGAAGACACCTCGGCCTGGCTGAGAGTCAGACAAGCCTGGGTTTGACCCCAGCTCTCCACTACTCACCAACCATGTAACTTTAGACAGCTCATTTCCCTTCCTGGGCCTCCCTTCCCCATCTATAAAATAGGGCAATGTATTATTTCCTTCTCGGAAGGCTTGCCCTGAAGATAACTGATGGAATTAAGGCTTAGCTCTTTATTAGGCCTAGGAAATGACTCTCACCCTCTTCCTGCCTCCCGACCTCCAAAGGACAAGACCCAAACCATCCGTCAGGATCTAGCTCCAAGGCCATCCCCTCCATGAAATCTTGAGTTAATCTTCCTGGCTAGAATTATGTCCTTTTCCCCCTTTTTCTCTTCTTCTCTTTGATTTTAAATGGAACCAAAATTCACAGAGTGTAAAATTAACCATTATACAGCATATCATTCGGGTACTTAGTACATTCACAATGTCTTGCAGCTATCATCTCTACGTAGCTCCCAAACATTTTTGTCACTGCAGAAGGAACCCCGTCACTTCCCATACACCCCCTCTCCCGGACTACTCTTTCTGTCTCTGTGGATTTGCCTATTCTGGATATTTCTGCTGAATGAAGTCGTAGAGCATGTGGCCTTTTGTAGCTGGCTTCTTTCACCATCTTTACTACTCTGACATTGAAAATACTTGTTTTAGGGGCGCCTGGGTGGCTCAGTTGGTTCAGCGTCTGCCTTCAGCTCAGGTCAGGATCCCGGGGTCCTGGGATCGAGCCCGGCATGGGGCTCCTGCTCAGTGGGGAATCTGCTCCTCCCTCTTCCTCTGCCCCTCCCTCGGCTTGTGCTCTCTGCTCACTCTGACAAATAAATAAATAAAATCTTAAAAAAAAAAGAAAATACGTGTTCTACACTTGCTTTTCCTCTTTCCACGGGCTTCAGAGCTCCTCGGCCCCAGGACGTCCTCCTGTGTGCTCTCAACCCCATCTCCCTAACCCCTGCCATCCAGCTTGGGGTCCTGCCCAAAGGAAGCCCGAACCCGCTTTGCTGAACTGAATGGGAAGTGCAGCCTGAGCAAGCCCCCCACCTGCGAGGCTGAAGAGTTCAGAGAAGACCCCAGACTATGACAAATCATTACTCACTGTGAACTGACTCAGAACAGGCCGGCTTTGTCCACACAGGCAGGATCCCTTCGGGCTGCTCTCCGGTAGACCCTTCCCCTTCTGGCAGTCGGACCACGCATCCAGAGAAGAACTTCAGGGCCTGATTCAGAGATCGCTAGAGATGACCTCTCCTGTGTGCAAAGTGGAGACCCCGTCTTAGGAAGCGCATCTCCTTTCCCGGCTCATGTTCTCTCTCTCATTGGCTCCCCACTGCCCTCATGCTGGCAGCTGTGGGATGAATGGATTGTGTGGGTTCAAGACTAGGGCCACAGGGAGGCGCCTGCGTGGCTCAGTAGGTTAAGCATCTGCCTTCGGCTCACTTCGTGATCCCGGGGTCCTGGGATCGAGCCCCGCATCGGGCTCCTTGCTTCTCCCTCTGCCTGCCACTTCCCCTGCTTGTGTGCTCGCTCTCTCTAAATAAACAAAATCTTTAAAAAAAAAAAAAAAAAAAAAGACTGGGACACGGGGCTCTATATGCTTACAGACCTGCAGACGAGGAAGAGACAGGAACCTCCACCTTGTCTCTAGCTCAAGTCCTCGGCTGTCCTCCCTGTGTTCTCCTTTCCTCTTGCACAGCTAACTCATTCTTGGAGTGTCAGATTAACGGTCACTTCCTCAGGGACACCTTCCCAACCCCTAAACTAGGGAAGGCCTTGATGCCTCCCCCCCCCTGCCAAAACACGTTTACCTTATTGTAATAGTCGACCCCCGTGATCGGTGAGGACAGAGAGTGGGTCCTAACTTGTTCACCTCTGTGTCTGCAGCGTTGGGCTCGGCGTCCGGCATGTAGTAGGCACTCACTAAACCGTGCGTGCAAGAATGGCCGTTTGTCACATTCAGCCTGCTGGTGATTGCCAGGTGTTTGGGATGTGCAGGGCAGCAAGCAATCAGCCCTGTAGGTTGTAGGATGATGGTTGCACTACTCAGGGCTCTCAGGTTCAAGCAACACAGCTAATTCAACTGGCTTAAGCTGAAGAAAGAGGTTACTGGGGGCACCTGGGTGGCTCCGTCGGTTGAGTGTCCGACTCTTGATTTGGGCTCAGGTCATGATCTCGGGGTCTGGGGAATGAGTCCCGCTTGGGGTTTCTTGCCCAGCAGGGAGTCTGCCTGAGGATTTCTCTCCCTCCTTCCCTGCCCCTCCTCCTGCTTGTGCTCACTCTTTCTCTCTCTCTTAAATAAATAAATAAATAAATAAATAAATAAATAAATAAATAAATAAATAAAATCCTTAAAAAAAATGAGGAAAGAGGTTATTGGCTTATGAATAGACTGTGTTGACTTCAGGCATGGCTAGATCCAGGGGTTGAAAAACCGCATCAGTTCAGTCATGGATCAGCAGGACTCAGTCTTCTCATCTTCTCTTTATTCTGCCTCTACCAGTGTTGGATTCATTCTCAGACAGGTGCTTTTCATGTGGTGACGCCAAGAGCTCCAAGCTTACGGGACCCATCAGCTAGCAGACCCAGCAGGGACAGAGTCTTCTTCTCCAAGAGTTTCACTAAAAGTCCTGGGACTGACTCTCATTGCTTCCACTGGGATAATTTGTCCATCTGAACCAATTATTGTGGCATGAGAGAGGGGATGAGGTGGTGGTAGAATATTTTGATTGGCCAGGTTCTGGGTCATGTGCCCAGTCACCTAGAGGAAAATCAGGAAATGCATAGTAGCTGGGGCAAAAGAAAGATGTCATTCAGAGGCCTGATTCTGACCTTGCCATCAGTTAGCAATCTCCTGGCCATTCAGGTCCTTACACTCTTCACCTATGAGAGGGACCGTCCTACCCATTCGAATGCCAATTACTACCAGCCCTGGGAAGACATTGCTCTCTTTTTCCATCCTACTTGCTTAATTTCTTCAGAAAAGGGTTTGGATGGTGTCTGAACCATTTCCACCTGATGCGACTTACAAGGAAATTACGCATGTGTTTTACATCCATTCTGGTCATTTCGGTAATTGGTTCTGAGACACTGTTTATCTCCCCCAGCATCATCCCAAGTATAAACTGCCATTTCCAGCTATTTCATTGGAGGAAAATGGGGAAGGATGCTTGTTTCCTTCTCAGGAAAAGAGAAGGGAAGTAAACAAACATCCAACAGAAAAACAAAACCGAAGCCTAAAACCAATTTGCCGACTTCCGGATTGTCCATTTTAGGCACAATTAGTCTCTCCACCTGCAAACCAGTAATTCTTGGGAGCTGGCCTACTTAGTGCACAACTGAGGGAATTATTAGAAATCCAGAAAATCCATTATTTGAGAGGCCCATGCTGATGATTCAGAGACTATAAAAACTGGAAGACTGTTTTGTCCTTAACTGGGCTACATGTGAGGATCATTTTGGTTGTAGGTAATCGAAACCCATTCGATTTAGCCAAAAGGGGATATTGTTTAAGGATTCTGGGTTTCTATTAGGATTCCACAGAGAAATGCAACAGGAGATATATCTCTATATCTATCTATCTATCTATCATCTATCTATCTATCTATCTATATCTAGATATCTCTCTATATATAAACATATATATATGGTTTATTATGAAGAGTTGGTTCATGCGATTATGGAGGCTGGGAATTCTCATGATCTGCTGTCTGTTAACTGAAGACCCAGGAGAACCCAGGGTGTAATTCAGTCTGAGTTCAGAAGAAGGTCTGAGAACCAGGGGAGCTGATGATATAAACACCAGTTCTTGGGCAGGAAAAGGTGAGATGAGCTGTCCCAGCTCAGTCAGTGAAGTAGGAAAAAAAAAGCGGGCGAATTCCTCTTTCTTCCACCTTTTGCTCTGTTCAGGCCCTCAATGAATTAGAGGTGGCCCACACACCTTGGGGAAGGCAATCTACTGTTGCCCCTTGAAACACACAGGTTTGAACTGTGCAGGTCTTCATCTACAAGGATATTTTTCAATAAACGCAGTACAGTCCTGCAAATGTATTTGCTCTTCCTTATGATTTTCTTTTTTTTTTTTTTTTTAAAGATTTTATTTATTTATTTGACAGAGAGAATGAGAGAGAGAGCACATGAGAGGGGGGAGGGTCAGAGGGAGAAGCAGACTCCCCGCCGAGCAGGGAGCCCGATGTGGGACTCGATCCAGGGACTCCAGGATCATGACCTGAGCCGAAGGCAGTCGCTTAACCAACTGAGCCACCCAGGCGCCCCCCTTATGATTTTCTTAATGATATTTTCTTTCTTTCTAGCCTACTTTATGGTAAGAATACAGTATATGATACATATAATGTACAAAACATGGGTTGATTGACTGTTTTTGTTATTGGTCAGGTTTCTGGTCAACAGTAGGCTATTCCTAGTTAAGTTTTGGGAGAGTTGAAAGCTATAACATGCGTTGGACTATGCAGGGAGTGGGGGGTCGTCACCCCCTAAGCCCTGTGTTGTTTGAGGGTCAACTGTGTCGTGCTACTAATTAAATTTCCAATGACAGTGAGGGCGCCTGGGTGGCTCAGATGGTTAGGCGTCTGCCTTCGGCTCAGGTCATGATCCCAGCGTCCTGGGATCGAGTCCCGCATCGGGCTCCCTGCTCCTTGGGAGCCTGCTTCTCCCTCTGCCTCTCTCTCTCTCTCTCTGTCTCTCATGAATAAATAAATAAAAAAATCTTAAAAAAAAAAAATTTCCAATGACAGTGAGATCTTGTTACCGCCACCTCTTTTAAATAAACCTGAGATGGTCTACCCCATAGCATAGCCCAGGTTAGGGGGCCAGAGTCCAGGGGTTTGAATCCCAGACCCAGTAATCGCTGGCTGTGTGACCTTAGGCAAATTACTTCACCTGCCTCTATGTCTTAGCTTTCTCATTTACCAAATAGGTATGATAATAATACCTACCTCATACATGGGTTGGGACTATGAAGTGTGTTAATACAAGCAAAATGTTCAGAATTGTGCCTGGCAAATTAAAGACTTAATAAATAATAACTATTATCCTTACTGTAAAGTTTATTTCAATTATGGCTTGGATTATTTATCAGATATACGAAAGAAACATAGAAAGTGCTAGAAAGAAAAAAAAAGTGCTAGAAAGAGAAGTTTTGTGATTATGGAAAAATAGGGCTAAATAACTATTACTAAGATTGAATATATCATTGCTGTCACCTTTGAGATTATTGTTTGACTTCTAGATAGAAATTCAGTTTACAAACTTAAAAGCTTAAATAGGAGTTTCTTCTAAACAAACTTGTGCTAATAATTAGCTATTCTGCTCATTTTACCCGGCAAGAAAGACCAATTGTTTTTTCTTTTCTTTTTCTTTTTTTTTACCAAGTTTATCAGCATAAGTTTGGAACCTAAAACTTTGATATCCTAGTTTATAAAAAGACAAGTCAGAGAGTCGCTTTTCCTAAATGCTTAAAGGACCCCCTTTGGATAAGGGTTTGCAAACCTTTTCTTAAAGGGCTAATAGTAAACATTTGTATCTTTGAAGCCATATGGTGTCTATTCCAACCATCCAGCTCTGTGTGAAAGCAACCATAGACAATACATAAACAAATGGGCACATGGCTATGTTCCAATAAAGCTTTATTTATGGACACTGAAATTTGAATTTTGTATAATTTCTGCATGTCATGATCCATTCCTTTTCTTTTGATTTTTTTTTCCCCCAGCAATTTAAAAATGTATAAACACCATTTTTAGCTCAGAGGCTGCACAAAAACAGCAGTGGGCTAGATTTAAAACCCTCAGGCTGTAGTTTGCAGACCCTGCTTTAGGAGCTGGTGGTGTAGGCATTCTGGATGAAGGCAGATGAAAGGAGACAGTAGGACTCCCCTTTGCCCCATAGCTCGGTTACTCCAGAGGCATTTTCAGTCCCTGCTGCTCATCTTCATACATTTCTCTTAAAAGGATGTCGAGTGTTTGTGTGACTTTCTACAGGAAACTCCCAAACTGTTTAAGCAAAAAGAGGACCCACTAGGTTCTCTTCTCTAGGGGCAGTTGATCCAGACTTTCAAAATACCTCCTTTATTTCTGCCCATCTCTTGGTTCTTGACCTCCTTCCATGAAGGCTTTGCTCTCAGGATCCATGTGATGGCAGGTTCATGCCCAGCAGGAAACTGGACAAAGTTTCTCTTCCTCCAAGAGTTCATATAAAAGTTCTGGGCCGGATTCCTTGTGTTTTGTCATTGGGCTCCTTGCCCAATGGCTGGGGAAACGGAATGCTATGCCTGGGTGGGCTCTGCTCCACAATCCCTAAGACCAACTGGTGCCCACATTGGTTCCCCAATGGAAACAGGGGTCCTATTACCAAAGGAAGGTGAATGGATGCGGGGAGGCAAAATGAACAGATGGCCACCCCACGTCAGAGACATCACACGATGACATTTAGAGTCGCAATGCCCCGAACAAAATGAGCCCCCAACAGAGAATTGCCCTTCACACCCCCTCGTCTCGAGGGAACTGCTTGTCTACCGTTTGGCAAAATGCTCTTTGCAGGTTCCAGCTTCTCTTGGAGAGGACCTTCTGGGCTTGGCAAACCTGGAGCTACAGAAAGGTTTATTTTTCACTTTCCATGCCATCGGGTGGCTTAGACTCCTAGCACTCTGTTGATTGAAATTCTGTTTAGGGGAAGCAGTGACTTGAATAGCTAACAGCCTGGCTCAGCTACTCAACCCTCTCAGTCAAGGCCGAGTCCAACTCTGTAGCTTGGCTCAAAATAGCCCTTTCCTGATGTGGGCTCTCCATGATTCATCCTGGAGTTTTCCAGGCTCACCGGTATTGTTGACAGTTTCTCCTGCTCTTCTCTGCCCCACGGAGTTTAGCTTTTCCTACCTTTTCCCAAATACCTTTTACTACTCCAAGGTTACCACAGGGTACTCTTCATTCCCACACTGTTTTTCTTCCCCAGCTTTTGCCAAACCCAGATTTCAGCCCTCGGTTACTGGCACCCACTTTAAGAGACGCCAAGCAGGGGGAGGGGGCGCCTGGGTGGTTCTGTTGGTTAAGCGTCTGCCTTTGGCTCGGGTCATGATCTCGGGGTCCTGGGATCGAGCCCTGCATTGGGCTCCTTGCTCGGCGGGGAGCCTGCTTCTCCCTCTTCCTCTGTACCTTCTCCTGCTTGTGTTCTCTCTCTCTCTCTCACACACCCTCTCTCTCAAATAATTAAAATCTTAAAAAAAAAAAAAAAAAGAGGCACCAAGCAGGTGTAGGGGAAGAAAAAAAATCTTTTTCCTCTATGCATGTTAGGGTCCTGGGCTGGGGCCCTGTAAATTAAACTAACAAAAGACGGATCATCAAGAGAGGAACGGACAGAAGTTGATGAACGTGTGCATTGTGCATACACACGGGAGAGCCCCCGTGATGAGTAACTCACGGTAGTGGTTAGAATTGGGGCTTATACAGCCTCTTAATAAAAGCACAATAAATTTTTAGAGAAGTGACAAGTCAGAGGGGAAGGATTTGGAGCTGCCAGGCAGTAAATCGTGGGGAGGTAGATGTGTGGGAGAAATTAATGGCAGATAAGGGCTAGTTTTCAGCAACGTTTTGTTTTGTAGATTTGTCTGGTGCTGATAACGGTCTAGAGTTCTCTGTAGCGATTAACCTCTGCCCTTACCGATTGTGAGGGGAAGGAGACTCATCTATAGATTGATGTCCTGCTTTTAGGCAAGTCAGGGAAGGGCAGAGAACTTTCTTTGTTTCCGGTTTGCTTGCTTTTTTTTTTCTCCAATGCTTTAGCTCAAAATAATTCTTAGGCCAAGGTGGCAAATTTGTGGATGGCACGTTCTGCTAGCCCTCCCAAGGAACCTTCTGGATGCATTCCAGAGCTAACTGAGGCCTGGGCTGGTGTTTCAGACCCCGCCGTGTGTGCCTGGGTAGGTGTGTCCCCAAACACTCCGCCCTCTCGCGACTTGAATGCCACACCCAGGCCAGTTGGCCCCGTCTGCGGGAAGAGGATGGGACACCAGCAGGCTCTGCGCTGTCCCACACTCAGAAAGATCCGCAGGACAGGTTGCTGCTGAGCCGGCTGTGGCTGAGTGGGGAAAAGCTGCAGGCATCTGCATAACCGCATTTGAAATGATTGCCTTTCTTTTATTTTATTGCAATTATTGATTGCTTGCTATGAGCAGGCCCTGGGCTAAGCACTTTGCACGCGTCGTCACGCGTCGTGATGCATTTAATCCTCAACAGCCCTCTGAGGCAATAGCAGGAGGCTGGGCTTGCTCCCCCCAGGCTGTTCCTCAACTGTGCGCTCTCTCAAGGAGACAGCACCCGTGAGATACACCATCGGAGCTCATCACCGCCTCGCCTAACAGCCTTCCGGAGGTCAACCGCCACCAATCAAACCCCGATTTTCCACCACGTCCGCTGACCCCTTCCTGTCTCTGCATCCTGCAGCGCTGCTCCCCTTTCTCACTTTGCTCCAGCCACATGGACCTTATCTCTGTTCTTGAACATGAAGCTTGTTTCCATCTGAGGCCTTCGGCACCTACAGCTCCATCTGCCTGTAGCGTTCCTTCCCCCCATCTTCCCGAGCCTGCTCCTCTTGGCCATTCGATGGCAGCTCAGATGTCATTTTCTCAGAGAGGCCTTCCCAGACCTCACCGTCTGAAGGAGTACCCCATCCATTGCTTGGTAGCTCATAAGCGGATTTTACTCACTGCGTAATCCTGTTAAATTAAAGGATATTGTCTAACTCCTTGCTTGTTGCCCATCTCCGCCCCCCCCACCCCGCTCCGCCCCATAGGAAGGAAGTTTCATTTCCGTAGACCAGCTCCTAGAACATTGTCTGGTGTATGGTAGTTACATGGAGAAAACAGAGAGCCACCAAATGACGTATGAAGCCATGTCATTTGCCCAAAGCTCCACAGAAGAAGGACCACCCAAGGGGCAGAGCCCTGAGTGTTCAAAAAGGTAGAATGAACCGAATGAAAGAATCAGGGCCTATGAAAAGGATACTAACTGGCTGAACCTCTGCCTTGCTTTGGCGTCCAGTTGTTTTGTTTTTTTTTTTTAGTTTTGTGTGTGTGTGTGTGTTTTGTTTTGTTTTGTCGGTGTCTTCAGCTGTTTTGAAGTCAGGTTGACCCTTGGACGTAACACCCAGATTTTGCAACTCTTGCAGCACTGTTGGGGGGCTGGCTCGGTGCCAACCCTGCAGGTCAGGCTGGGACACACAAGAACTTCTGGGCTTTTGCTCCACTGGTATGGACTTCAGCTTTTAACGTAGGACTATTTTCCTTCCAATCAGGAAAATAATACCAGAGCCCATCCCTCAAGGAGGGGCATGTAACTTCCCACCCTGTAAACGTGGGCTGTGCTTGGTGACTTCCTTCCAAAGAGGACAGTGTGGGAAGGAGTGGGGCAGACGGCAAGAATAACCTTCCAGTGGTGGGACCTGACATACACCACTCGGGCGGGTGATCAAGGTCAGGATCATCTTGAGAACATGTGCCCTTAATAGAAAGTGATGAGAATGGCCTGTTCCCTCTGTGGTCTTCCTCCTTTAAACCCATAGCCCCAGTGTAAGGATCAGAGAAGTATCAGACAAATTCCAGTTGAAGGACATTCTACAAAATAGCTGATGAGTACTCCTCTAAACTGTCAAGGTCATCATCCAAAACAAGGAATACTGTCACAGCCAAGAGGACCCTAAATGTCTTGGTAACCTGGATGGAATCGGGAGTAGAAAAAGGACATTAGGTAAAAACTAAGGGAATCTGAACAAAGTCTGGATTTCAGTTAATTAAAAAAAAAAAAATCCTTGAGCATTTCTAGTCCTGAAGCTCTTACTCTTGTGATTGATCTCCCTGGTGGGGCCACAACTTTCTTCTCATGCTGGACTTCCCATCCGGCATCTCCATCTCCATGTTGGTTTCTCTTTCCTTCCTCTCCATGATCCAACTCTGCCCCTGGCTTCCCAGCGTGCCATCTGTGTTGGTGAACATTGACCTTGGCCCACCCATGCTCACATGCCATCCTTGCACTGGCCTCCCTGACTGAAGCTCTCTGACCCTCAGACACCTTGAATCACACCCAAATCACCCCCATTCATACCATGGTTTATCCCATGCTATTCCCCTGTCTCACATTTTCTGAATGAAAATAATGTCCTCCAAGCAGTTTATCCCTAAGTTTCCAGCCAGTGAAGGATGAAATGAGCCACATGATTTCCAGGCTAGGAATTTTAAAAAACTGAAATATTACTTTAGACAGTCGCAATTAATGTTCCTCTAGATCCCAATCATTTTAGCCCCACCAAGCATGGTTTTAAGCAGCACCATCTGGTTCTCTATCCATCCTTGTGTGACCCTCACCCTTCACTTACTTCTGAATTGGTTTGTAAATTGCAAGTGTTAGGGAGTCTTAGTAGAGATGCATGAATCACAGCTCAGGATAGATTCATAATTGTCTATATTCATGAAATCATTCTGAGATTGCAGGGCTGGAGGATTTTTTTAATGAACTTTGAATAATAGAATGAACCTGCAAATGTGCTAAAAAACATCAGTTGTTTATGCAATTTTATTTGTTAAAGATTTATTTATTTATTTGAGAGAGAGAGCACAAGTGGGAGGGGCAGAGGGAGAGGGAAAGAGAGAATCCTCAGGCAGACTCTGTGCTGAGCACGGAGCCTGACACAGACATTGATCTCAGGACTCTGAGATCACAGCCAGAGCTGAAACCAAGAGTCAGATGCTTAACCATCTGTGCCATCCAGGCGCCCCATGTTTATGAAATTTTAATTGGACAGTCATCTTATTGTTATTACAAGGTTATCAATTTCCACAGTTTTTAATTTGACAACCCTAACAGCTCCCACTGAATTAGCAAGAATATTTGATTCTCTTATATGGTCTCAAAGGACTTCTGAAACCTACCCAAGCTGGGAGAAATATGACAGTGCTGTTTGGTGACTCATTGAAGGTCACTTAGAAGTGTTGGAGGGAGGATACCAAATAATGAAAAATGACATTACACATTGTTAAATAATCTGCCAGAACTCATGTGTCATCTCCTTCAAAGTCCCACCTTGATGGTAACACACACAAAATTCAGATGAAGCCCTTTCTGGAAATCCTCCTTTGGAACTGTAGTCCCAGTCTGTGTTGAGATCTTGTGAAGATCCACAATAGTGATAAATCTTTGCCTTGGAGAGGGAGTTTGATTTTTTGGAACTACCCAAAGTCATTCTGAGCCAGCTTGTGCAAATAAAGTGGGTAATCAGATCATGTGAATATAAAAACATGAATTTAAATGTGCTAAACTGCTTTTCTTCAATGGCTCATAAGCTGATTTGAAAGTAATATCAAAAAGTTTGTTTATTAATACCTCTCCTTATTCCAGAAAGGATTTAATAGTCGTATAAGAGTCTAAGAAGTCTTAAAAGGCTTGAGGAATGTTGGTATTATTAGAAACATAAAGCATTCCAAGATGATTCCTTGAAGGATAATATTCTAGAATATTTGTTTTTTATTTTATTTTATTTATTTATTTTTTTTAAGATTTTATTTATTTATTTGAGACAGAGAGAATGAGAGAGAGAGAGCACATGAGAGGGGGGAGGGTCAGAGGCAGAAGTAGGCTCCCTGCCGAGCAGGGAGCCCGATGCGGGACTCGATCCCGGGACTCCAGGATCATGACCTGAGCCGAAGGCAGTCGCTTAACCAACTGAGCCACCCAGGCACCCCTAGAATATTTGTTTTTTAAAAAAGAATTTATTTCTCTTACCTTACTATCACTCCCCCATCCCCAGGCTTAGTGTTGGTTTTGTGGACGATGTAGGTGGGATGCACGACTTTTTGTGCTTCTCATCCTTCTTAAGAAGGCATGAGTTAGGATGGTGTATGAGGTGGGGTATTCCCAATGAACAGAGTTCTGGGAAGGAAGGCAAAGGGGACAGGGGCTCTCAAGGGGCTGATCTCCTCTGTGCATTCCCACCCCTAGCTCCAGCTGTGGTGGAGTCTGAGGTGGGGTGGTTTATCTTTTTATGGTGATGGTGATGGTGTGGTGGTGGTGATGGTCATGGTCATGGTGATAGCAATGATGATGATGATGATGACGATGGTGTTGATGATGGTGGAGGATGATGGTGATGATTGTGATGGTCACAGTGATGATGATGATGGTCATGGTGATGATCATGGTGATTGCGATGATGGTGGTGATAATGGTGGTGATGGTGATGATGGAGGTAGTGATGATGATGGTCATGGTGATGATCATGGTGATCGCAATGATGGTGGTGATGATGATGGTGGTGATGATGGTGGTGATGGTGAT